>NW_025888498.1:22074-103802 GCF_002878395.1 Capsicum annuum | reverse complement strand
CGCTAACTTGCAGTTATCTGGACTGTTTGAAAATCGTCTTTTGATTAACTTCGAAAAGATTAATTTGTTGAAATAGTGATTTAATTTTTTCAAAAAAAAAAATGACTTGTGTAAAATAGATTTAGGTGACTTAGTAGGGATTTTAACTAAGTCTAAAAAAACTAATAAGCAAATAAACACATAAAAGGGGAAGGGAGGAGAAAGTAAAGGATTTAGGCCATTAGGCCCAAATCAACGAGACCTGTCCTAGGCTAGTTGGGCTTCCAACCCATTTTACCTGTCCTAAACTATATTTCAAGCCTTTGGCTCGAGTTTTGCTCCACCTGTACTAAATACAACTTTGGCTTCGAGGCTAAAATGAATGAATAAATAAATGACTAAATGAATAAATAAAAAAAAGACAATAATAAAAATTGAGACTTTTCAAGTCTTTTAATGACCTCATCAATGGGTTTTTTCCCATTTTTCTTCTTTGTCTATCTTCTAGCACCCGCACGCTATGTAGTGGACCTTGGTTTTAATCTTCGAACTTGACTCGAAGGGGTGAGCCTTATTTACCCATTAAGATATGCAGGAGGAGAGGAGTCCATTTGGACTCAAGATATTTTTTGCATACAAAGAAAAGATAAAGAAATTAATATATGTTCAAGGCATAAAAGTGACATATTTCAAAGTAAAAGAAACTATCAAGAATCAATTTTTGAAAGACAAGAATAAGCACACTTGCACAAGAATGAGAGTCAACAAATAAAAAATGCAGAGCAAAAGTTTCACAATCATACTATGCATGAGTCAAAAATATCCAAATAATTTTATTTAGCCGCAAAAGTTCAAACTTTCTTATCATTTTGAAAAGACAACATGCGAACAAAGAAAAATAAACATCTTGGATGAAAAATATAGTTAGCACTTCATATCTTTTATGAGGGTTTTGAAATCCATTAAAATAATTAGTAAGCAAATGACAAATTCTTGACTTAACTAATTACTATTTTTATGAAGGCGCAACAAATAATAATAACTATTCTTCCAACATAAAATAAACAACTTTACATGCTAAAAAAAATATATCTACCAACAATAAGTTTAAACAAGACATGGGTATTGTTTTTCAAGTAAAGATCTAAACTTTATTCAAAATAATCAAAGAATAAAGTAAAAAAAGAGAAACAATCAATATTATCTATTCTTTTCAACTTAAAGGAAATAACTTTACATGCTAAAAACAAATATATCTACCAACAATAAGTTTAAACAAGACATAGGTATCGTTTTTCAAGTAAAGATCTAAACTTTATTCAAATAATCAAAGAATAAGGTGAAAAGACAAAACATTCAACACTAACTATTCTTCTAAACATAAAAAAAATAACTTTACATACTAAAAATAAATGTATCCAACAACGAGTTTTAAAAAAGCATAAATACATCTTTTAAGCAAAGATTGAAACTTTATCCAAAATAATTAAAGAGTAAAGTCAAAAAAGGCACATACAACTATTGCTAGCTCATTTTTATATCATTAACATGAAAATAATTAAAATATCGATACCACAACGTCCTAGGGCCTTCAAGGCCATCTACAACATACAATCCCAACAAATAAAATTATATCTACGAACTACGAAGAAGAAAAAAGATGAAGAGAAAAACGATAATAAAAACTAAAATAATAAAAAAAGAAAAAAGAAAAAAGAAGGTGTGTTTACCTTTTGGGGGGGGCAAGAAAATGAGACTACGAGCTTCGTTGGAATCAACCACCACCGAAAAACGTCGCCGGTAACTCAAAAATTTTGATTAACCGATCAACTTTATGAAACAAAAATTTTTACTAAATAAAAATAACTATTTTTGCTCAAAAGGATTTTTTCCCCTTTCTAGCCTTTTTTTTTCTTCCTTCTCCCTCATCTCTCTACCAAAGTAGTGGTAGTATTTATAGGAGAGAATGGGGTGTTTTTTTCTCTTTTCCACCAATGTGGGAGAAAAATATTTATAGGAAAGGATAAAGATTTATTTCTTGTCATCTACCAATGTGGGAGAAAAATCATTTAGGGGGGTTTCTGGAATGTAAAAATTAAAGATAAGGTGAGGTGGAAGATAATGTGGGGAGATTAGTACAATGTAGTACAATTTTTGAATTTCAAAATTGGAAAAGGACAAAGTTGGGGGGAATAGTACAATTTGAATTTATTTTTTGGTGGGAATTGGGTAAAAGTTATGAGAGTTCTTGAGAATTTTGGGGTTATTTAAAATATAACCCCAATTGGAATTTGAAATTTAGCCATATTTATTTATTTTGACCAAATTAAAAATTAATTGACGAATTGCATTGCAATTATGACCAATTTTTAATTATGGTCAAATCTAATAGATTGGCTAAATTAAATTAAAATTCGATAAGAATTAATACCTTTTTTTTTAATCCCGAGCTTCTTGATTTAATAAAATGAATGCATATTTATCCAAATAAATTATTTTTGAGAATAAATTATATTTAAATTAATATTTTAATCATTTGAATTTATTTTCAAGATAAGCCTTAATTAAATCCGATATTTTGTAAAATAAATATCTTAGTAACAAATTATATAATCTCGTATAACTGAACACGATAGTATATAATCGTACTTAAAATGACAAAATCACGTACGAAAAATATTTTAAGTTTTTTTTTTATTTGGATGAAATAATTATTTTAGTTTATTAAAAATTGAAGAAACTCAAGATTAAATTTAGTCGTGGAGGGAAAAAATTAGGTGTCAACAGCTGCCTCCTCCCTTTAGATAGGGTGGATGTAAGTAACCCTGGGCAAAGGAAGGTTGACGTTCCTAATTTTTGTTTGACCATAGATTCGAATCTGAAAGAGGTTGGTTTTCGCAAGAGTTTCATAGAGTCATGGACGGACCTCGGTATTAGGTTTCCTACATATCTCAGGTTACATGAGAATTTAGGCCACTTGTAGTTCATAGAGCTTGATTTAAAGCACAATTTTCAAAAAATTCACAAGTTATCTCAGTTTTAGAGTGTTTGATAAAAACTGAGAAATTGGGGAATAAAGGGATTAGGGGGGAGGTTGGAATGCAGTCGAGTTTTCTACATAGATTCCAGCCTACATATCCCCAAGATTTTAGGGAATCAGACTGCTTGTAGTTCGACTCAATCGGTAGAAAAGATAGTCTTTTATTTCACACCATTTTTGGCTCGGAATGAGTGACAAGTTGATCGAGTTATAGAAAAGAGGCTTGTGACCTCTTAACCATGAATATGGGATCCTTCACATCCATAGTCAAGAACTTACCTGGACATAATTTCCAAAACTCTAAGTGTGTTGCCACCCGAATTTGAAAAAAAAAGAGAAGGTTACCCTCGGATTGAGTTTAAAAATATCCCAAAGGTGAAGCTAAAACCAGAATATCCTGAAATACCCACATGCCTTCTAACAGGGGTGTGGTTGGATGGTGGTGGTGATCATCCTTTAACTCGCGTCCAAAGAGTTTGACATCCCTCTTTAGACTATGTCCCGTTTTGCTGCTAAGAAAGAGTTCCACGTTGTGTTGCGTCCTACCTGAAGTCGTCCGCACCTGTGGTTTTTATTTGAGATTTTTATCCTCTCGGATGCTCTCAACTATGCTTCAAGCAAAAAGTGTTAGTACTAAACATAATTCACGAAAGAGGTATGTAGTCTTTTACCATGTCTCCACGTGAGTTGTGGCCTGAAAAGAAAAGTCATCCTTTATTGTACCTAATCACTTATTTTATGTGGCATGATAACCTCTCCGGTTGTAGCCGATGATCGATTTATAAATTTTCCCTATATTGTCAATCTTTAAATGATCTTGCGCATTATTTGATGTTGGATACGAGGCGACTGCAGATATCCTTTGAATTTCTAGCTTTTAGGTAATCCTGCACATCATCCGACTTTAGATAAGAGATGACTTACAGATATCCCTCTAATCACTAGCTTTCAGGTGTTCCTGCACATCATCCGACCTTGGATACAATATGACTTATAGATAATCCCTCAAATTGATCATCTTTGAGTAATCCTACACATAATTGATCTTGGATATGACGCGGATTATAGAGAACCCTTGTACGTATCAATTTGACAATCTTGCATATCCTCTGGTAAGGATTTAGTTGCGACTTACGGATAACCTTTTAACAATCACTTTTGGACGATCTTGCTCACTATCCGGTTAGGATATTATTATGGCTTACGGATGACCTACAGGCTATCAACTCATAGGTGATCTTGCACACTACCCTATTTCAAATAATATGACTTATAGATGACCTTCAAATTGTCAATTTCTAGGAAATCTTATATATCATTCATCCTTAGATAGCGACCTAAAGGCGTCCCTCCAAATCGTGTGCTCTTAATGTATTCAGATGCTGATTCATGAAAAGATGATGATATCCTCGACGCCAGCGTTGTGTCTTATGTGTCAACAGATATATTGAATGCTAATGATATCCTCGGTGACAGTATTATGTCTAGCGTGTCGATAGATATATTGAATGCTGATGATATCCTTAACGCAAGCGTTGTGTCTAGCGCGTCAACAGATATTGAATGCTGATGATATCCTCGATGCCAGCATTGTGTCTAGCGTGTCGACAGATATATTGGATGCTGATAATACCCTCTACGCCAGCGTTGTGTCTAGCGTGTCTACAGATATTGACTACTGATGATATCCTCTACACCAGTATTGTGTCTAGTGTGACATCAGATATTGAATGATAATATATCCTCGATGCCAGCGTTGTGTCTAGCGCATCAACACATATTGAATGCTGATGATATCCTCAACGCCAACGTTGTGTCTAGCGCGTCAACAGATATTGAATGCTGATGATATCCTTAATGCCAGTGTTGTGTCTAGTATGTCGACAGATACATTGGATGCTGATGATACTCTCTACGCTAGCGTTGTGTCTAGCATGTCGACAGATATTGTATGCTGATGATATCCTCTACGCCAGCATTGTTTCTAGCGTGTCATCAGATATTGAATGATAATAATATCCTCGATACCAGTGTTATGTCTAGAACGTCAACAGATATTGAATGCTGATGATATCCTCGACGCCAGCGTTGTGTCTAGCGTGTCAACAGTTATTGAATGCTGATGATATACTCGATGCCAGCGTTGTGTCTAGCACATCAACAAATATGTAATGGCCTCTGCGGCAATAATATGTGATGGCCTTTGCGGCAATAAGATGTAATAGCCATTGTGGCAGTGATAAAATAATTTTACCTGGCTTCATTTATCAGTGTCCTGCTTTCTACATGTACCTGTACTCAAGGTAGATGATTAGTAGACACAAAGTCGCTTTTACTAGCGACTATTTTTAGGAATCTTCTAAATACGATACGTATAGAGAAGACAAAGTGCTTTTGTTTGTAGCCTACGATCTCAAGAAATGAGATGGACAAATCAAAAGGTCCTCAATAAATGGGCATTAAACCTATTTTTAGGGCTGCCCTAAAATACCGTTCTTGAGCATTAATGGTCTGTTGTGGCTCCCAATTTGCTCGGGGATTTTTTAAAGAGACTCTCATTTTGCGAATTGATCCCTGAGCGGATCTGAAGTCTTTGTTGATCTTCATTCTCTTTGTTGGATGTCGATATTCTCTTGTGAATTTTTGAGATTCCTTCTAAAAAATTCTGCCCCAATTTTCCTTTCCTGGGGTTATATGATCGAGCCGTTGGGGTGCCTACGTATCCCGTTGAAGCAGGAATCAGGTCAAATGTAGTTCAAGCTACGCTAGGGATATACAACAGAAATTAATAGGTTGAGCGAAGCCGACATAGGCCACCTACGTATCCCTTTTATTAGGAATTCAGGTCATCACGTAGTTCATACATAGGGGGGAAAGGATAAATTTTCCTTAGGGGTTGACCGAAGCTGACATAGGCCGCCTACGTATCCTTTTCTTGGGAATTCAGGTCAAACGTAGTTCGTGCATAAAAAAAAAGGATTCTAGGCAGTTACACACTAGCAAACAACATTATTACAAAGGTGATTACAAACAAACTAAGAAAATATAAAAACTAGAATGTCATTCAAACATAATATCTCTTTACCGCATCAGAATTGATTGGTTTGGTCCACTCTATGCCATCCATCTCAGAAAAAATCAGAGCTCCTCCAGATAGCACCTTGCGAACTATGTATAGCCCTTGCCAGTTTGGAGCGAACTTGCCCTTCTACTTCTCTTGGTGAGGGAATATTCATTTAAGAACCAGTTGCCCCACTTTAAATGCTCGAGTTCTTACCTTTTTGTTAAAGGCACGAACCATCCTGTGTTGATATAGCTGACTATGGCATACAGTGGCCATTCTCTTTTCATCAATTAACATGAATTGTTCATAGTGAGCACGGACCCATTCTTCGTTACTCAGTCCAGCTTCCTGAATAATCATTAGGGAAGGTATTTTGACCTCAGCGAGTATCACAGCTTCATTCTCGTAAACTAGTAAATAGGGAGTTGCTCTTGTGGAGGTTCGAACTGTTGTTCGATACCCTAGCAAGGCATAAGGTAACATCTCATGCCATGATCTATCATTTTCGACCATTTTTCTCAAGATCTTCTTGATATTCTTGTTAGCAACTTCTACGGGTCTATTCATTTGGGGACGGTACGCTGTCGAGTTGCGATGCACAATCTTGAACTGATCACAAATTTCTTTCATCAAGTGACTGTTCAGGTTTGCCCTATTATCATTAATAGTCAATTCTGACACTCTGAATCGTCAAATCAAGTTATTCCTGATGAAATCTGCAACCACTTTCTTAGTGATGGCTCTGTACGAAGTAGCTTCGATCCACTTAGTGAAATAATCAATGGCAACCAAAATAAACCTATGCCCATTTGATGCTAGTGGCTCTATTTGTCCGATGGCATCTATGCCCCAAGCTACGAAAGGCCAAGGAGAATTCATTGCGTGAAGCTCGTGTGGAGGCATTTGAATCAGATCTCCGTGTATTTGACATTTTGGATATCTCTGCACAAACTTACTACAATCATTTTCCATAGTTATCCAGAAGTAACCGGTTCTCAGGATCTTTCTGGCAAGGACAAACCCATTTATGTGGGGCCCACAAACTCCAGCATGTACCTCATTTATCAACTTATTGGCTTCCACCACATTGACGCATCTTAGGAATCCCAAATCAGGAGTCCTCCTAAAAAGAATTTCTCCACTTGGAAAGTAATTCTTTGAGAAACGCCGGATTGTCTTCTTTTGGTTGTTACTAGCCTCTTCAGAATATATTCCAGATTCCAAATATCTCTTAATGTCATAGTACCAAGACCTTCCATCAGGCTCCTCTTCCACGTGTATGCAATGCGCGGGTTGCTCCTTTAGGCTTATTTCCAAAGGATCGATGTAACTCTGATCCGGGTGCTGAATCATGGAAGATATCGTGTCCAAAGCACCAGCAAACTCATTTTGTGTCCGTGGGATATGTCTGAAATCAACATCCTTGAATCTTCCGCATAATTCTTGCACCAGCTCCACATAAGGAGTAATCTTGGAGCTTTTTACCGCCCATTCTCCCCGTACCTGGTGAATCAGCAAATCTGAATCTCCAACGGCTAGCAATTCACGAACACCCATATCAAGTGCCAATTTGAGCCCCAGGATGCAAGCTTCATATTCATCCATCTTGTTGGTGCATGGAAAACGTAACTTAGCAGTTACCGGATAATGCTGGCTCGTTTCTGACACCAAAACTGCTCCAATTCCTGAACCTTTAAAGTTGACCACCCCATCAAAAATAGTCTCCATCTGGGGTAGATTTCCGTGATATCTTCTCCTACGAATAAAACTTCCTCGTCTGGAAAGTATGTCCGAAGTGGCTCGTATTCCTTATCAACTGGGTTTTCAGCCAAATGATCTGCTAAGGCTTGCCCCTTGATTTGCCACTTGGCTAGCTTTCCTAAAGGCATGGCCTTCTGGAATATATACTTCAATGGATCCATTCTCGAGATGAGGTAAGCTATGTAGGATGATAGATAATGCCTCAACTTTTGTGTCATCCAAGTCAAAGCACAACATATCCTTTCTATAAGAGTGTAACGGGCTTTATATGGTGTGAACTTTTTACTCAAGTAGTAAATGGCTTTCTCTTTCCTGCCGGTCTCATCATGTTGCCCGAGGAAGCATCCGAAAGCATTTTCTGAGACTGATAGGTAAAGCAATAATGGAATTCCTTCTCTCGGTGAGACCAAAACCGGTGGTGCAGACAAATATCCCTTGATGCGATCAAAAGCTCTCTGACATTCTTCTGTCCACTCATTCAGTGCATTTTTCTTCAACATCTTGAGAATTCGCTCGCATATGACTGTTGATTGAGCGATGAATCTGGTAATATAATTTAGACGACCCAGGAAACTCATAACTTCTTTCTTAGTCCTCGGCGGGGGCAAGTCTTGAATTGTCTTGATTTTAGATGGGTCTAGCTCGATCCCCTTTCTGCTGACTATGAACCCCAGCAACTTCCCTGATGGCACACCAAAAGCACACTTAGCAGGATTTAACTTCAAAATGTACTTTCTTAATTTGTTAAAGAAATTCTCCAGATGAGTTAGATGATCCGAACTCTCGCGGGATTTGATAATTACATCATCCACGTACACCTCAATCTCTTTATGGATCATAGCATGGAAAATCGTCTTCATGGACCTCATATATGTCACACCTACGTTCTTGAGACCAAACGGCATTACCCTGTAATGATAAACACCCCAGGGCATAGTAAAAACCATTTTTTCTGCATCTTCCTCATCCATCAGTATCTGATGATAGCTGGCGAAACAATCCATGAATAAATTCATTTCATGTTTTGCACAGTTATCGATGAGAATGTGGATGTTGGGCAACAGAAAATTATCTTTAGGACTGGCTCTGTTCAAGTCTCTATAGTTAACACAAATTTGAATCTTTCCATCTTTCTTTGGCACAGGGACGATGTTGGCCAACCATGTCGGATATTTTGTGACCTCGATAACGTTAGACTAGATTTGTTTTGTCACTTCTTCCTTTATCTTTAGACTTAAATCTGGCTTGAATTTTCTCATTTTTTTCTTGACTGGATCAAACTTAGAATTTATCGGCAATTTAAGTGACACAATGCTGGTATTCAACCCTGGCATATCATTATAGGACCAAGCAAGCACGTCGATATACTCCTACAACAGGTGGATGAGCTCCTCCCTTTGTGGCGCCGTGAGGTGGACACTGATACTGGTCTCTTAAATTTCATCGTGATCTCCTAAGTTGACTGTTTCAGTTTCTTCCAGATTGGGTTTTTCGCAATTCTTAAATTCCTCCATATCTTCAACTAAACGTTCCTCGTCATTGTCCTTCCAACTATCATCGTCCCCTTTATTTTGTTCGTTCAGGCTTTGACATGGCACACCATTGGCAGGTTTTAAGCTACTGTTACTGTAATGAACAAACAAACTAAGTTAGATGATAAGAAAATAACAAAACATATGACTAGGAGCGTTTTAGAACTAATATAGTTTTCCAAATAAACTAAGGTCTTTTCATTGAAATTTGAGAAATAATTACAACACCATGGCTTGTGACTTGCACAAATACACGCCCCCTCCTTTTTTGAAAGCCTTAAGATACGAAAATAAATTTTTGAGATATAAAAGGTGGATCCCGGGGCCTCCTCCAGACCATTACCAATTTCAAAACTATTAGTAATTGCCCTTTCATCTACCATGATAGGCGACGGGTTATAAGTAGAGTGGAGGTCCAATTTTGCAAAGCCTCCCCTAGCGCAATCTGCTTCACCCCGCTGGACTTTAGGAGATCTTTTGGTATAACATTGCATCCTTCAAACAAATCTCCTATCCCATCCCCAAGACCATCATCATCTGACATCTCTCGTACGGGAAATGACTGGAACAGGAGTGGCAAGGGCCTAAATAGATTCTTTTCTGGCTCATCCTCAACCCTATCTCTTCTGGTAGGCTGATACCCTAACCCGTGCTTAGAGCTTCTCTCTGGGATCACAATAGGCTCAATAATTCCTTGTAAATTCTTACCCAAGCATCGGCCAGGTTCGAACCCATTTCTTAACATCACAGTTGCAATTATTTTGTAGATAGAAGGCATTTATATTTTGGGTGTCAAATCTCTCTCCGCAACATTTACAATTTCCATTGTATAGAAACTGCTACCTTTTGGAACATCTTCAATCACCAGCACATAACCATTGGGATGGTCCGCTCGACTTCCTTCTCCTTGGATGACTATTTCATGATCTTTCCAAATAAACTTCAATAATCGATGAAGGGGTGATGAAATTGCCTTTGCCCCATGTATCCATAGTCTTCCCAAAAGCAGGTTGTAGCTAGGATGGATATCCATAACATGAAACTTAGTGTTAAACTCAGCAGGCCCCATTTAGATGTGCAAATCAATCTCTCCTATGGTATCTCTCTCCCCTCCATTGAATGCTCTCATATTTACGTGGCTTTGATGAATTTTCCCCAGATCATAGCCCATTTGGACCAGCGTGAATAGGGGACAAATATTCACACAAGATCCGTCATCTATTAATACCTGATTAATTGTATAATCTCGACAAATGACGGTGACATGCATGGCTTTGTTGTGCATTACTCCTTCAAACGGCAATTTTTCGTCACTGAATGATATGCGATGGTTCCCCACAACGTTCCCTATCATCACAGCCAAATTCTCAATGCTTGTTCTTGCAGGAATATACGCTTCCTCCAAGACCTTCAATAGAGCATGTCGGTGGTGTTGCGAGCTCAATAATAGTGCCAAGACAGAGATTTGGGTCGGCGTTTTCTCTAAGTGTTTGACAATTGAGTAATCCTTTGGTTGCATACGCCTCCAAAATTCCTCAGCCTCTCCTTCAGTGATTGACCTTTTCTGTGAATCTTTTTTGTTGGGCAATTCCTCAGGGATGTAACATCATCCTGGTTGTGTCATCCCCTGGGTAGCAGCGGTTTGCACAATAAATTTCTTCTTTGGAGGGGGAGCATACACTTGAGTTGGTGAAATCATCACTATAAACGGGGATTTCTCACTGATACTTAAGGCAGCTACAACTTTCTCTATCTTTCCTACCTCTTTCGCCCTTTTTCACTTTGCGGAGTTCACCTAAGTAATGGTCTTGCCAAATGCCCATTCGCATTCTATTTCAATCATGTTAACTGTAGATCCCCTATGGTTGGGCAGTAGATTACTGCTAATATTTGGAGTAGGTGTCTGAAGCGTGATGACCTTTTGATCAATCAGATCTTGGATTCTGTGTTTCAAGATAAGACAGTCCTCGGTACTATGCCCTCCTGCCCCTGAATGATAGGCATAATTTTGATTAGGGTGATAAAATCGGGAGCTAGGATTGACAGGCTTTGGTTGTACTGGTTGCAAATAACCAGCATTCTTCAATCTTTCAAATAATTGGGTGCGAATTTCAACTAGTGGGGTGAAGTTTTTGGGAGGTTTTTTTTCGTGGTTTGGACGCTGGGGGTTATACGGGCTTAGGTTTGTAGGAGAGGGTACTTGGTGGTAATTTGGAGGTGTTTGGAAATTTGTTCGCCTATTTAGGGGAGTAGTTTGGAAATGAGACTGATAATTTAGAGGTGGAACTGGGTATTGTGGAAAGATATTTGGCTGTGGAGCTTGGTACGATGGTGGGATGTTTGGGAGTGGAGTTTGGTATTGGGGGTGGATGTAGAATGTGTGCGGGAGGTTAGGTGATGGCGAGGAAGATAAAACATTTCTAGAATTGAACCGCTATTTCAATTTTATAACAAAATTGGCAGAAACCCCACCTACCTCTTCCTTCATCATCTTAGAAAATATGGCAATTCTAGATAATGTCGGGGTTTTAGCAATTTTTCCTGTCTGAATACCTTTCTCTAATGATTCTTCTATTTTTACCAAATCTAGAAAGGTCGCTATGACAGCGGACACCATCCTGGTATAATATTCTCCTTCTTGAGCGCGAGAGAACACGGATACCATTTTCTCCTCGGACATGGGGGGCTGTACTTTGGCAGCTTCTTTCCTCCAACGAAAAGCATAATCTTGAAAACTCTCAACGCTCTTTTGTTTAATCCAATCTAGTGAATACTGATCAGGGACTATTTCAATGTTGAATGCAAACCGGTCAAGGAAACTCTTGGCCAATGTCCTCCAACCAGTCCACCTTTTCGGCTCCTAAGACATGAACCACTCAAAGGCTTCACCATTCAAACTTCGACTGAATAGGCGCATTAATAACGCCTCATTTTTCCCTATCCCTACTAGTTGCTCGCAGTACCTTCTTAGATGGGCCATTGAATTTCTGGTACCGTCAAACATCTCAAACTTAGGGACCTTGTATCCTTCTGGTAGGTCTACTCCTAGGTGAACACATAAATCGTCATACCCCAAACCGTCGTGGTCCTTGGCCCCGTGAGACTCCTTAATCCTCATGATCTCTTCTTGCATGGCTAGTAAATTTCTTTCATGCTGGGCCCTCCATTTCTTCTCCTTCTCCTCGTAATGGTCCATCTCGGGGTTAGGAAGGGGTTCATAAATATCTGGGGATATGATGGCTTGAGGGGGATTTGGAAGGAAGGCTTGATTTTGCAGATGGAGGGAATTTGGTTGGTAAGTGGGGAGAATGCTTTGGAAATTGGGAAGGTTATGTGGGCCTTGTAAGTAGTTTGGCGGAATATAAGAGGGATTTTATGGATTTGGAAATGAATTTGGTGGATTCGAAGGTAGGTTTTCCGTATTTTGTGGATTTGGGAGTAAATCTTGTGGATTTGGGAATTTGTTTGTTGATTTGAGAATATGTTTTGAGGATTTGGGAATGGATTCGAAGACGGGTTCTGTGGGGTTGCGGTTGGACTTTGTGGATGGTAGGCGTTTGGATTATTTTCATGATTAGTGTTTTGGACAAATGGAGGAACGGAGTTGGATGATACGTTAGTTGGTTGGTCCCCGAGAATAGGGGTACTGAGGGGAGGGATTTGGAGTGGAGTCCCGCATCCCCCGGGAGCAGGGGCATTGACGGTGATGGCCAAGTTAGCCAATTCTAGAGTGCAATTTATTTCCTCTAGAAGCAATTCTAATTTTCTTGCAAGTTCTGCAATCATCTCATTCTATTCCGCTATCACATTATCCCGGATAGCCAGTGAGCTTTCTTCGTCATTTCTTGTCATTTTTGAATGATGTTCCGAGGATGGGATTTTCTGTGTTTTCTATTGGGTGAAGTAGGGATGTTCTGCCAGTTTATCAACACGGAGTAATTTCTATTTTTTTTAAAGTAAAACAACTCAAAGGCAGATGTGTTAGTTTTCGTCTATGATAAATAATGCAAAATATTTGACATGAAATAACCACATAGAGTTGTTTGAGTCATAGCCAAGTTCTTCCATAGACATAGTGGATAAACTTTCCTTTGATTCAAACATACGCACATAAGCACATGAAATAGTTATATCACATAAAAATATTATAATAACACATATCCTAGCTGGGGTGACCCTTTTGAGCCAAGGGTTCAGGCCTAACAATTTTTGAAGAAAATATATGATTCCTCGAAGTCAATCCATTAACCTCTAACTTATATAGACACGAAAAGGGCATAAATGTTTACACACGAAAACAAAATAGGGATACAATCTTTAGGGAAAGGGAAATAACATAAAAGAAGACACGTTCCCACACAGGGGATAGAAAATACTAATTCCCGAGTTCTTCTTCTATCAACCTTCGCCTTCTTAGCTTCGTCCACTTCTTTATTGGTGACATCCGTTAAAGTTCAAACTGTGCCTTAGATGCAACCTCCCAAATCGATTAATTTTTTGCTTATCTTGCTTCAATTCTTCTTACAAAAGTAAGCAAATCAAGCTTTTTCCCGACCCCAAAGGATAATGGATTGAATTTAGACAAGCATATATTTCTTCAACATATAAGAATGGTTCGTCCGTGATTGATTCGAGGTTAAATAGACATAAGGCAGGTTTAATAATGGGCCCAATACCCCACCCGAATATTGGGTCTTCCTAGGCACATGTCTAAAATATGGTTTTGGTTTCGTTCTATCCTCGGTGTCTAGAGTGGGATTGGACACTGGTTCTCAAGCGAACAACTTGAGTTTGAAAATGCGAACAGCGTCAGACGACTCACCTGCATATAAGATGTTCGTATTTCCAACAAATTTTGGAATTGAACAACAAGGGCCGGGACATCCACGAAACCCCAAAATAGTTTATAAGATGCAGGAAATGCCATGAGATGCGATAATTAAACTTTACATAATCAAAACACATAAACGCATAAACAGTTAATCAAAGATGAAATAAAACATTTGGTTAGAACCTAGTTGGAGCCATTTCTGTTTTGCGGAAATTTGACTTTTGAAGAGAGTCGCCACTTAATTTTGAAAATGAATTAAGAAACCTTTAGAGAGTTACTTCAAACGATTCAAAATAGAAAAATCATTTTAAGTTAGAGATTCTAGATAAGCGGTTCCTATTAACATTTTAGGAAGGTGTTAGGCACCTAAAACGTCCGCTAACTTGCGGTTATCTGGACTGCTTGAAAATCGTCTTTTGATTAACTTCGAAAAGATTAATTTGTTGAAATAGTGATTTGATTTTTTCAAAAAAAAAAGACTTGTGTAAAATAGATTTAGGCGACTTAGTAGGGATTTTAACTAAGTCTAAACAAAACTAATAAACAAATAAACACATAAAAGGGGAAGGGAGGAGAAAGTAAAGGATTTAGGCCATTAGGCCCAAATCAACGAGACCTGTCCTAATCTAGTTGGGCTTCCAACCCATTTCACCTGTCCTAAACTATTTTTTGAGCCTTTGGCTCGAGTCTTGCTCCACCTGTATTAAATACAACTTTGGCTTCGAGGCCGAAATGAATGAATAAATAAATGACTAAATGAATAAATAAAAAAAGACAATAAAAAAAATTGAGACTTTTTAAGTCTTTTAGTGACCTCATCAATGGGTTTTGACCCATTTTCCTTATTTGTCTATCTTCTAGCACCCGCACGCTATGTAGTGGACCTTGGTTTTAATCTTCGAACTTGACTCGAAGGGATGAACCTCATTTACCCATTACGAAATGCAGAAGGAGAGGAGTCCATTTGGACTCAAGATATTTTTTGCATACAAAGAAAAGATAAAGAAATTAATATATGTTCAAGGCATAAAAGTGACATATTTCAAAGTAAAAGAAACTATCAAGAACCAATTTATGAATGACAAGAATAAGCACACTTGCACAAGAATGAGAGTCAACAAATAAAAAATGCAAATCAAAAGTTTCACAATCATACTATGCATGAGTCAAAAATATTCCAATAATTTTATTTAGCCGCAAAAGTTCGAACTTTCTTATCATTTTGAAAAGAGAACATGCGAACAAAGAAGAATAAACATCTTGGATGAAAAATAAAGTTAGCACTTCATATCTTATATGAGGGTTTTGAAATCCATTAAAATAATTAGTAAGCAAATGACAAATTCTTGACTTAACTAATTACTATTTTTATTAAGGTGCAACAAATAATAATAACTATTCTTCCAACAAAAAATAAACAACTTTACATGCTAAAAAAAAATATCTACCAACAATAAGTTTAAACAAGACATGGTTATTGTTTTTCAAGTAAAGATCTAAACTTTATTCAAAATAATCAAAGAATAAAGTAAAAAAAGAGAAACAATCAATATTATCTATTCTTTTCAACATAAAGGAAATAACTTTACATGCTAAAAACAAATATATCTACCAGCAATAAGTTTAAACAAGACATGAGTATCGTTTTTCAAGTAAAGATCTAATATTTATTCAAATAATCAAAGAATAAGGTGAAAAGGCAAACATTCAACATTAACTATTCTTCTAAATATAAAGAAAATAGCTTTACATACTAAAAATAAATGTATCCAACAACGAGTTTAAAAAAAAAAACATAAATACATCTTTTAAGCAAAGATTAAAACTTTATCCAAAATAATCAAAGAATAAAGTCAAAAAAGGCACATGCAACTATTGCTAGCTCATTTTTATATCAAGAGCATGAAAATAATTAGAATATCAATACCACAACGTCCTAGGGCCTTCAAGGCCATTTACAACATACAATCCCAATAAATAAAATTATATCTACGAACTACGAAGAAGAAAAAAGATGAAGAGAAAAACGATAATAAAAACTAAAATAATAAAAAAAAAGAAAAAAGAAGGTGTGTTTACCTTTTGGGGGGCAGCAAAACGAGACTATGAGCTTCGTTGGAATCAACCACCACCGAACAACGTCGCCGGTAACTCAAAAATTTTGATTAGCCGATCAACTTTATGAAACAAAAATTTTTACTAAATAAAAATAACTATTTTTGCTCAAAAGGATTTTTTCCCCCTTCTAGCCTTTTTTTTTCTTCCTTCTTCCTTCTCTCTCTACCAAAGTAGTGGTAGTATTTATAGGAGAGAATGGGATATTTTTTTACCTTTTCCACCAATGTGGGAGAAAAGTATTTATAGGAAAGGATAAAAATTTATTTCTTGTCATCTACCAATGTGGGAGAAAAATCATTTAGGGGGTTTTTGGAATGTAAAAATTAAAGATAAGGTGAGGTGGAAGATAATGTGGGGGGGAAATAGTACAATGTAGTACAATCTTTGAATTTCAAAATTTAAAAAGGACAAAGTTGGGGGGAATAATACAATTTGAATTTATTTTTTGGTGGAAATTGGGTAAAAGTTATGAGAGTTCTCGAGAATTTTGGGGTTATTTAAAATATAACCCCAATTGGAATTTAAAATTTAGCCATATTTATTTATTTTGACCAAATTAAAAATTAATTGACGAATTGCATTGCAATTATGACCAATTTTTAATTATGGTCAAATCTAATAGATTGGCTAAATTAAATTAAAATTTGATAAGAATTAATACCTTTTTTTTTTAATCTCGAGCTTCTTGATTTAATAAAATGAATGCATATTTATCCAAATAAATTATTTTTGAGAATAAATTATATTTAAATTAAGATTTTAATCATTTGAATTTATTTTCAAGATAAGCCTTAATTAAATTCGATATTTTGTAAAATAAATATTTAAGTAACAAATTATATAATCTCGTATAACTGAACACGATAGTATATAACCGCTATTTAAAATGACAAAATCACGTACGAATAATATTTTAAGTTTTTTTTTTTATTTGGATGAAATAATTATTTTGATTTATTAAAAACTGAAGAAACTCAGGATTAAATTTAGTCGTGGAGGGCAAAAATTAGGTGTCAACACTCAAGATCTTCTTGATGTTCTTATTGGCGACTTCCACGGCTCTATTCATATGTGGACGATATGTGATCGAGTTGTAATGAATAATCTTGAGCTGATCACAAATATCATTCATCAAGTGACTATTCAAGTTAGATTCATTATCAGTAACGATTGATTCTGGCACTCTAAATCGGTAGATCAAGTTATTCCTAACAAAATCTGCAACTACTTTCTTGGTGATGGCTCTATATGAAGCAACTTTGACCCACTTAGTAAAGTAATCAATAGCAACCAAAATGAGTCTATGTCTACTTGATATTGGTGGCTCTATTAGTCTGATAATGTCCATACCCCAAGCTATGAAAGGTCAAGGTAAACTCATCCCATAAAGCTCTAGTGGAGGCATTCGAATCAAATCTCCGTGTATCTGATATTTTGGGCACTATTGCACATACTTGCAATAATCATTTTCCATAGTCATCCAAAAGTAACTAGTTCTCAAAATCTTTCTAGAAAGAGCAAACCCATTCATATTGTAACACCCCATATATGGTACCTGGAATGTCACACGGTGCTCATGACCCCAATGGACCATACGCTAACCCATGACTGATATCTGTACCTATACACAACATAATATGCTGTATAAATGCAGAAATAAAGGCTGAAAAGCCATTAGGTTCAAAAATTTAATAAAATATAATATTTGGAGATATGGTATATCAATACCAAAACTGAAATAACTGTTTGAACATGCTAGTCTGAAAAGCCTCTAATTGACTGAACTGTCTGAATAAGGAGTTGATGGGACATGTCCCCAACTAACTCTAACTACTGAAATAAATTAATTAATGAGATAATAAAGTAATGGTCATGTCCTCGAAGGATAAGGACTCACTGCTAACTCTGACTGTTGAGACTAGAATGCTACTGATGCTCTGGAGCTCGTGCTTCTGAACCTATGGTATAAAACACCATAGTACAAATGCATCAGTACGTTTGAATGTACTGGTATGCTTATGAGATAGACTGAATACAAAAGGTTCACATGCATGAACTATACTAACTGACTGAATAACATGAACGTGAGAATACATGTATGAATACATAATAACTGTAACTGAGTTTGTGATATAATGATTACTGAATCTGAGTACTAATAACATAAGATACTGATAACTGTGTAACTAAAATAACTAATACTGAGTGACTGTATCTGACAGTCTAGTTTCTAATAGAACTAGCTGAGTTTTGTACTATTCTAAGTTGACTGTTGTAACACCCCGATTTTTTGAACCAAAATGCTACACGGTGCTCATGACCCCGAAGGACCACAAGCTAACCCATGACTGATATCTGTACCTGTAAACTACATAATATCTCATAAAATATGTGGAAACATGAACTGTAAGGCCATAAGGTTCAATACTAATACATATCTGAAAAACATAGTATAACAATACCAAAAAGAAACATAAATACTGAAGTCTGAACATTTAATCTGACATCTAGTCCGAAAGCCTATAACTAAATTGAATAATGAGTTGAAGGAACATGTCTCCAACTAACTCCATGAACTGAAAAACTAATCTAAAATACTGTAATAAAGTAATAATAATATTGTCCTTGAATGAAGAGGAGCACTAACTACTGAAATATGTAATGCTAATGTTGCTCTGAAACTCGTGCCTCTGTACCTATGGCGTCAAATAATACACCATGGCATAAATGCGTCAGTACGGTAGAATGTACTGAATATACGAGTGAGGTAGGCTAAATGCAAAGAATTTTATATGCATGAACAATGCTAACTGATATGAACGTGAGAATACATACATACATACGTAACTACAACTAAACTCATGGTGATACTAACTACTGAGTTTGAATACTGACAACATAAGTTTACTGATGCTGAGATACTGAATGACTACTGATATTGAGATACTGAATGACTGAGTTTACTAATATTGATATGTAATTAACTAATAAGTGAGGAACTGATACTGTATTACTGAATACTGGAAGACTGGTACTATGTTACCGATAAAGAAATAATTGTTTTTGATAGTTCTGATTATGAAGAACTAATTTGATTGACCGTATATGACAGTCCAGAAACTGAGCTCATGATAACATGACTACTGAGTATGAATACTGCTGACATATATTTACTAATAAGATATCAAGAATAATAATTGAATTTTGATAACTGATATATCTGATAACATGAGTTCTGATAACTGATAGCATGAATGACTATATCTGACAGTCCTAAATCTGATGGAACTAGTTGAGTTCCGTACTGTATCTGAGTTGACTGTATTTGATAGTCTTGATATCCTGAAGAACTATCTGAGTTCTTTTACTGATACTGATTCTGAAACTGTGGGAAGTAGTTATCTAACCGACATTCCCCAAATACGCTATAATAGCTAAGCTGGGATCCAATCACTGCCCTGATTGGAAGAGTGTCAATACAGCGCCACTGGTAAGGATAAGCTGTGAGTGACCCTCATCTGGCAGGTACTCTAATAAGAACGGTGGGAACCCTCATCTGACAGGTTAAGCCACCATATCTACCCTCAACTGATAGGTATTAATGTCTCAACTTATGCTGGCTACATAGTTCTGGAATGCAAGGACTGCTTCTAAGAAGCACACCCTCTACTGGCAGGTGAGTTCCTTGGGTTCGCTCGGTGCTGAATCCTACTCCCAACTGAATGACATTAAACTGATTATACTAAACAGATTTCCTAGTTCATACTAGAATTAACTGAACTGTTACTGATTATTCTATTTCACTGAACTGAATATGGACTGAGTTTATTGAGTTCCGATGACTAACGAAACACTACTGAATTCTGTTAACTGACTAAATGCTACTGAGTTCTGTTAGCTGACTGAGTTTACTGATGTCTAAGCTGAATACAAAACTAAATTATACTGATACTGAGATTTACTGAATTCCATAGACTGACGGAATATTACTGAGATTACATAAAATACTGAGTACTGAGTAAAACTGAACTTATACTGCCTTTACATGAGTTTTCCTGAGTCATGAGACTGACTGAAGTATACTGAACATGGCTTGACTGAGAGTATCATGAAAACATGACATGGCTCTAGGCACACAACTATATTTTTTGGGTACAAGTACCCCCAGGACTCGATAGAAGGAAACTGACACTTTTTGATATTCTTGAATACATGATTAATATCAACCATTCATAATAAAATAAGTTGGGGATTCCATGAAGTACATGGTTGACGTAATCTAGTTCATGGTAGGAATGTATATAATCAAGATCATAATTTCATACTCTAACATCATGACATTCCAACAATATATTCATTGTACAACAATAGCATGCAAGCCATTCAAGCATGAGGTCAATGACATGAATTCACCTTTTAGGCCATATTAATCCATATTACATGTTTCTTGTTTCTCTTAAACATTTAATCAAACACCTTTCATTTACAACTTAGGCATAGGTGAAATCATAAAATTTTCACAAAGAATAAATCACCAAATTGATGGACTTCAACTTATATTTCAACATAGTTTCATGATTTCACATAAAGATCCCAACTTGGAAATCATTCAACACCAACAACATGATCATCAACGTCCAACTTGCAATTTCAAGAACTCAACATAAAGTTCATATGAATAATATTACAAAATAAATTAGTTTTCATGATTCTTGAGATAACTCATGGAATTAAAAACTCAATTTAACACCATCAACATGAATATAATCATCCCACCACAAAATATTCATGATACAGAACTTAAAACTTGATTCTTGAGCTCCATGGATGAAAGGAATCCATGGATGAATACTATGCATACCTTAGTTCTTGATTTTAGGAAGCATGACGAAGAGAATTGCTTGAACTTGGATCTTCTATGGAAACCCTTTCTTGAGTTCTTGAGAGAAAATGAAAGAAAAGAGTATATTTTGCTTCAAATGAGCTTTAATACCATGTTTGGGGTATATATAGGGGTGGAGGATGATCAAATTACCCCTAAGAAAAAAAAGAAAAAGATGAAGTTGTCCCTCTGTTGATAGTTTTGATAGGCTGTAGTAAATTGATCATATCTTTTTACTCAGATGTTGGATTTGGATAAAAATAATTTCATTAGAAAGAAGACTCAAAGATATTTCCATTGATATATATCATATCTCACAATATTATATACAAGAAGTTATGATCATTGAAAGTTGACTGAAATTTTTAACTTGAAATGCACCCAAAATGTGTCTGGGATGTGTCCAATACATACTAGGTACTTTAACCTTTGCAACGTAACTTTAAAATTGACAAACGGAGGTCGAAAAGGTCATGAAATAAATCCTCAAAGTTTGGAGGAATGAAATGAGACCAAGTGTTGAACACTTATCTAAATTATTCTAAGTGTTGGAGATTTTAAAGAGCTTTAAGGCTAAAACTTACAACAACAACAACAAACCCAGTGTATTCCCACCTGGTGGGGTCTGGGGGGGGTAGGATGTACGCAGTCCATACCTCTACCTCTGAAGAAGTAGAAAGGCTGTTTCTGATAGACCCCCGGCTCAAGACACGCGGTACCACACAAACACATAGTAAAGCACAGCACAAGGTTACAAGATTACATAACATAAATACGGCACCCATAAGTAATCTAAAACAAAGGAAAACACACAGATCCATAATAAAACATGGGACACGGACTCCTAACATGAATAAACCCCCACCAAGTAGTTCCCTACACTAGCGACTCAGGCTGGCCCTAGTCCTCTGTCCTGATTCGCATCCTCCAGACCTTCCTATCTAGGGTCATGTCCTCGGTGAGCTGTAACTGCTCCATGTCTCACCTAATCACCTCACCCCAGTACTTCTTCGGCCTACCCCTACCCCGCTTAAACCCATCCAACGCTAGCCTCTCACACCTACGGACCGGGGCATCCATGCCCCTCCTCTTCACGTGTCCGAACCATCTCAATCGGGCTTCCCGCATCTTGCACTCCACTGGTGTCACACCAACCTTCTCCCAGATGTTCTCATTCCGAACTCTATCCCCTCTAGTCAGCCCATACATCCAGCGCAACATCCGCATTTCTGCCACCCTCATCTTTTGGATGTGGGAGTTCTTCACTGACCAAGACTCCGCTCCATACAACATGGCCGGACCGACTACCGCCCTGTAGAATTTGCCTTTAAGCTTAGGCGGCACCTTCTTATCACACAGCACCCCCGACGCGAGCTTCCACTTCATCCATCCCGCCCCAATATGGTGCGAGACATCCTCATCAATCTCACCGTTACTCTGGATCACGGACCCAAGATACTTAAAACTCTCCCTCTCACCTACCTCATGTGATTCCAGCTTCACTACTACCTCGTTCTCCCTCCTCATGTCATTAAACTTGCATTCCACATACTCTGTCTTGCTTCTGCTCACCCTGAACCCTTTATACTCAAGGGTTTGCCTCCACACCTCTAATTTGTCGCTCACACCCTCTCGGGTATCAGCTATCAGAACTACATCGTCTGCAAAAAGCATACACCACGGCACCTCCCCTTGAATACGCCGCGTCAACACATCCATTACCACTGCAAACAAAAAGGGACTAAGAGTAGATCCCTGATGCAACCCTGTCCAGACCGTGAAATGTTCTGAGTCTCCTCCCGCCGTCCTCACCTTAGTTTTTGCTCCATCATACATATCCTTGATTGCTCTGATATATGCCAGCGGTACTCCCCTCACCTCCAAGCATCTCCAAAGCACCTCCCTAGGGACTTTGTCGTAGGCCTTCTCCAGGTCGATAAACACCATGTGCAGGTCCTTTTTCCTCTCCCTATACTGTTCCACCAACCTCCGTACCAGGTGAATTGCCTCCGTCGTCGAGCGGCCAGGCATAAATCCAAACTGGTTTTCTGAAATAGACATTATCCGTCTCAGCCTCACCTCGACCACTCTCTCCCAGATTTTCATAGAGTGACTCAATAACTTAATACCCCTATAGTTGTTGCAACTCTGGATGTCCCCCTTATTCTTATAGAGAGGTATCATGGTGCTCCACCTCTAAGCCTCGGGCATCTTTGCCGTCTTGAAGATTTCATTAAACAATCCCATCAACCACCTCAGACCAGCCTCTCCAATGAACTTCCAAAACTTGGTCGGTATCTCATCCGGCCCCGTCGCCCTACCCCTTCGCATTCTGCGAACAGCCTGTCTAACCTCTTCTACCTTAAAACGTCTACAATAGCTAAAATCCCGACACTCCTCTGAGTGCTCCAGTTCCCCTAACACAATAGCTCTATCCCCTTCGTCATTCAAGAGCCTATGAAAGTACGACTGCCATCTATTCTTAATGTGACCGTCTTCCACCAACACTCTACCGTCCTCCCCCTTAATGCACCTCACCTGATCGAGGTCACGACCCTTCCTCTCCCTAGCCTTAGCGAGTCTAAACAACTTTTTCTCTCCTCCCTTCCCCTGTAACCCTGCATACAGGCTCTCAAAGGCGGCCGTCTTAGCTGTCGTGACTGCTGACTTAGCCTCCTTCCTCGCTAGCTTGTACTCTTTCCTGTTTACCCGCTTCTCCTCTTCGTCCTTACTCTCCACCAACTTGGCATACTCCCCTTTCTTGGTTCCCACTTTCTTCTCTACCTCTTCATTCCACCACCAATCCCCCTGATGGTGCCCGGCCCAGCCCCTAGAAACCCCCAACACCTCACTTGCATTCTCTCTGATGCACCTAGCCGCCCTATCCCACATACTATCCACGTCTCCCCTACACTCCCACACCCCCATTCCTGCCAAATTCTCCCCTATCTCCCACGCATTCACTGGCGTCAAGCCGCCCCACTTAATTCTAGGTCTACACTCCCTACTTCTCCTCTTTCTATTCTTCTTTATACCCAAATCCATAACCAAGAGCCTATGTTGGGTCGAAAGGTTCTCACTCGGGATGACCTTACAGTCCTTACACCACGCCCTATCCCTTTTCCTAAGCAACACAAAGTCAATCTGGGTCCTGGCTACCGCGCTTCGAAAGGTGATCAGGTGCTCGTCCTTCTTCGGGAAGCCCGAGTTCACCACCACCAGCCCAAAGGACCTCGCAAACTCCAGTAGGGTAGCCCCCTCCTCATTTCTCTCCCCAAAACCAAAACCACCATGCACATCACCAAAGCCTCCCGGTAGCGCCCCGATGTGCCCGTTGAAATCTCCTGCTACAACAATCTTCTCCGAGCTTGGCACGCCTCTCACCACCTCCTCCAAGGCCTCCCAAAACCGCATCTTCTCCTCCCCCTCCGATCCCACTTGCGGTGCATAGGCACTGCACACGTTCAGGGTAAACCCCCGAATGACCAACTTAATAGTCATCAACCTATCATTGATCCTCTTCACCTCTACTACCTGACCTCTAAGCTCTTCATCCACTAAGATGCCAACTCCATTCCTACGCCTCTCGCTCCCAGAGTACCACAGCTTGTAACTATCCACATCCCTAGCCTTAGACCCTACCCACTTGGTCTCCTGAACACACGCAATGTTGATCCTTCTCTTCCTAAGGGTCTTCACAAGCTCTATGGACTTGCCCTGCAGGGTCCCTATATTCCAAGACCCAAACCTCAGCCTACCTTCACTACCCGCACGCCCTCCACTACTTCCCCTGCGGCCAAACCTTGGCCTCCCTCCCACTCCCGCCCTTTCCTCATCCCCCGCCCCCACCACTGCCCCCCGCCCCAACCCCCTCGGACATGACCCTATCCACCCATTACTGCCCACAGCCACAACTAGGCGAAAGTATAAGAGAATATAAAGATAATATAAAGATATAAAGACATAAACGATGGTAATAGTAAAGCAGCAGCAATTAATACAAGGCTCACACCAATTCAAGGAAATATTCTAGCAACCAAACTATACTCAATTACTAGTATAATACGAAGAATGAAAGAATGCAGAATGAAGAATGAAATAAGCAAAGGTTAGAAGTCACCAGATTTCACTTGTAGACCAAGCCGGCAACCAAGCCCCACGTCGACCTGCTGCCGGGGGATCGCTACTGAGATGGATCTGCGGCTGCTGATGATGGAGCGGCGGTTGTGGCTAAAGACCGAGCTACAGCTGCTGCCCTGTTGTACGGCGCCGGCGGAGGGGGGGTACAGCAGGAGGGGAACCGGATCTCGGCGACGGGGGTCGGTGACCGGCGGTCAGGTCCGGCAGTCAGCGTCGGTGACCGGCGGTCGGGTCGGCGCCGTAGGTCGGCGACGGCGACGGGGCCGGAGGGCCGAGGCGCGGGAGAGAGAGGGTACATCGGTGACCGGCGGTAGGGTCGGCGCCGTAGGTCGACGACGGCGACGGAGCCAGAGACCGGCGACGGCGACGGAGACCGGCGACGAAGTCGGAGACCGACGACGGAGGTCGACGCCGGGGACCGGTGGTCGGGTCGGGTCGGCACCGACGGTCGGCGACGGCGCCGAAGGCCGTGGACCGAGAGAGAGAGTCTAGTGAGAGAGAGAGTCTAGTGAGAGAGAGAGCCGTTAGAGAGAGTCTAGTGAGAGAGAGAGTCAGAAAGCTCCTAAGGCTAAAACTTAGATGCATGATTTTGCCGGATCTTACAATATCTCCCCCTTGGGAACAGTCTTTCTCGAATGAAACTGACTGAGATAGGAGAAATAATAAGTTGAAGTACATACACGACATACATTATAGAAACATGATTTCATGACTAACGTGACTAAGGATCTGAAGCATATCGGATGCATGCATACGTGACTGACATGATACGTGAATACATGGCTAAGAGTAATGATATGATGATCACGCATATCTGATGTGCAAATATATAACTAAACTGGCTCATGAACATGCAATGGCAAAGATACCAAGTTTGAACTGGAAACTGAGCATAGAACTAAATGCCAAGTTGGTAATGGAATTGAACATGATAACTGAGTTTCCTCAAAAGGAGAATACATATCTGATGCATAATTACATGACTGAACTAATATATGATTGCATGACTGAAATATGCAAGGGTACTTAGTAACAAGATTGTAATAAAATTATGACATGAAACTGCATACAAAGTTCGTAATGGTAGTTTGAATATATAACTGAGTAGGTTCAAGAATATTGTTATGGAAAGTGAAAAGTACTGATGAACCTAAGTTTATACTAGAAGAATGCATGTACTGGCATAATGACAACATGACTGAGACCGGAACGTGAAGCATGAACTGAATTTTGTGAACTGAACCGAGCCCTTAAATACATGGCTCACGACTGAGATGGAGATTTAAGGGTCAATTGATGATTACCCCTACTCCAAACTAAATTTATTATATGAAGAGATAATAGGGTGCTCGGGTTATTAAAAAAATCAAGGGATTATAGAGTATCTCCCCCTTGGGACTCTAGGTCCCTTGAAGAATATTGACATTGCTGAGATATTTAGAAAAGACTAAGCGATGCACAAGGCACCTAGAAACTGAATCATGACTGATTATCTGAGATCTAATACTGAGGCAAGATACATAAACTGAGATGATCTTGCCTCTACATGATTGATTCCTCTTAGAATGGTTTCATTCATGAGATTTCAGATAGTGCGAATAGATAGAACTGTATGAACTTGTCTGTCTGAGGCTAGCACATGTTGGAAACTTCATAGTCTACTAGAGTCTTTCTTTAGCACTATTTCTATAGAGTTGTAATGGCTTTAGAGCACAAAGAAATCATGGTATGAGCGGTATAAGATAGTTGGGTAATAAAATCATAACCAAATTAAGATTCGATAGATAAGTTTAGGACTACGAACATCACCTAAGATGTAGTTACTAAACCTCATGCACTGGAACTGAGACTACTGAAATGATTCACGTGGGTAGTGAGTACGAATATATAGACATAGTAAATTATCTACTTACTGAGTAACTAGTAACTAAATGCTGGGTATGAAAGACTGTATTGTACTTAGTCTGAACAGCTGGACTGAGACCATAGAGTATTATGCATATGAGAAGGGACTGATTGAGTAATATGATATAACTAAACATGGATTTCTTAAAAGCTATATTATTTGAAAAAGCAGGACCAAACGTATTACATGATTTAGAAACATTCCATAGACTGAGGTATTGAAATACCTATAACTGAGTAATTAATAACTACACGCTATGGTTAAGCAGGTCTAAAACTAAACTGAGTTTTTGAGCTAATTATTGATCTGAAGCTGACACTATAATTAAGACTATAACTGGGACTAATTGAAACTAACTGAAGCATCCTGATAGCTTAATACTGGAACTGAGGTTTAGATAGATACTAAAGTGCTTAATTCTAACACTGAACACTGATTACTAAAACTATAAATGGGATGAAAACTGAGGTATGATAGTCGTACCATAAAGGCTGACATAAGTCAAGGATCTGAATTTATCTGATGAGTAAGGGCATAGCAAAAGTCATGGAAGCTAATTATACTGTGGAGCATGATACGTGCACATGAGTCATGAGTTGCATGACCTGATTCTGGAATTTCTCTGTTCATGGAACATGATTCGTAACATTGAGTGATCTAGAACTAAATTCTCTATGATGGAAACTGAAGGAGTACACAATTCTATGGAATACGTGTTAACATAAGTTGTATTCATGGAACTGAAAGGTGAAGCATTCATAGGCATCATACTAACTGGAGTATAAGACTTTATGCCGAGATAAAGATGGGTCAAGAATTATCTTCCCTTACTGCTTTTCTACACATACTAGCACTACTACTAGAATATGAGAGCCTGACTTGGTTGCTTGATCTATATTCTCCCCCTTAGCTTTAAGCCATCATCTCAAATCTGTGAGTACTCACTAAACTCCGAATTGAACTGCAATTTGAATCACATACTTACACTCTGCCAAACACATGCTTGCCTTACAAAGCCCATTAGCTGCTTTTGCTACTTTATGTACTACTAATATCTCATCCACAATTTCATACTTAATTCAAATCAATAAACTTAAATTTTATCTTACACTATTCAAGCCTACTGATTTACTATGGTACAACTATCCCCATGAATACATAATCTGATCAAATCGGATAATACTATCCCGACTCTATCAATGTTAAATCATAAGTTCATGCTTAAAAATTCTAAATCTATACTGTCATAGGATTTTGAGAAGAGATCTAATGCGATATCTAAAATTAAGCTCGGGAAAGAGTTCTCATAACCATGAATAAAATCTGTACGACTTTGGAACATAATGAACTAATGGGATACTATTTGAACATGTGGTCAATCTCATAACTATATGCTGGGACAAGTTGATAAAACTCTTTTTTTAGAACTTTGAGCTTCACTGTTTCTGTTACCTTGAAATTAAGGTGGATTTAACATGCGTGGAGCATGATAAGTATCTACATGAGTTTTCTTAGAACACTTTTCTATAGCACAATCTAAGACATGAAAGAAGGAAAACTGTTCCTAAAACATCTCATAGCCTCATGTACACAAGTGTGGTACACAACACACCCATGTACAAGACTCTACTAGATGCGGCTTTCAGACTTCCTAGGACACTATTGAACCTTAGGCTCGGATACCAAGTTTGTAATGCCCCAATTTTCTGAACCAAAATGCTACACGATGCCCATGACCCCGAAGGACTACAAGCTAACCCATGACTGATATCTATACCTATAAAATGCATAATAACTCATAAAATTTGTGAAAACATGAACTGTAAGGCCATAAGGTTCAATACTGATACATATCTAAAAAAACATGGTATAACAATACCAAAAAAAACATAAATACTGAAGTCTGAACATCTAATCTGACATCTAGTCCGAAAGCCTCTAACTGAACTAAATAATGAGTTGAAGGAACATGTCTCCAACTAACTCCATGAACTAAAAAACTAATCTAAAATACTGTAATAAAGTAATAATAATATTGTCCTCGAATGAAGAGGAGCACTGACTACTGAAATTTGCAATGCTATTGCTTCTCTGAAACTCGTGCCTCTGTACCTATGGAGTCAAATAAAACACCATAGCGTGAATGCATCAGCACGACTGAATGTACTGAGTATACGAGTGAGGTAGGCTAAATGCAAAGGGTTTTATATGCATGAACAATGCTGACTGATATGAATGTGAGAATACATACATACATACATACGTAACTGCAACTAAACTCGTGGTGATACTGACTACTGAGTCTGAATACTAACAACATGAGTTTACTGATGCTGAGATACTGAATGACTGAGTTTACTGATATTGAGATACTGAATGACTAAGTTTACTGATATTGATATGTAATTTACTAATAAGTGAGGAACTAATACTGTATTACTGAATACTAGGAGACTGATACTATATTACTGATAAAGAAATAATTGTTTCTGATAGTTCTGATTATGAAAAACTGATTTGATTGACCGTATATAATAGACCTAAAACTGAGCTCGTGATAACATGACTACTGAGTATGAATACTGATGACATATATTTATTGATAACATATCATGAATGATAACTAAATTCTAATAACTGGTATATCTGATAACATGAGTTATGATAACTGATAGCATTAATGACTGTATCTGACAGTCCTAAATCTGATAGAACAAGCTAAGTTTTGTACTGTATCTGAGTTGACTGTATCTGACAGTCCTAATATCCTGAAGAACTATCTGAGTTTTTTTACTAAGACTGATTCTAAAACTGTGGGAAGTAGTTATCTAATCAACATGCCCCAAATACGCTATAATAGCTAAGCTGGGGTACAATCTCTACCCTGATTGGAAGGGTGTCAATACCGCGTCACTCGTAAGGAAAAGCTGTCAGTGACCCTCATCTGGCAGGTACTTTAATGAGAACGGTAGGAACCCTAATCTAACAGGTTAAGCCACCTCATCCACCCTCAACTGTCAGGTATTAATGCCTCAACCTATGCTGGCTACATATTTTTGAAATGCAAGGATAGCTTCTAAGAATCAAACCCTCTATTGGCAGGTGAGTTCCCATCCTTGGGTTCGCTCGGTGCAGAATCCTACACCCAACTGAATGACACTGAACTAATTATACTGAACTGATTTCCTAGTTCATACTAGAATTAACTGAACTGTTACTGATTATTCTATTTAACTGAATTGAACATGGATTGAATTTATTGAGTTCTGATGACTAGCGAAACACTACAGAATTCTGTTAACTGACTAAATGCTAATGAGTTCTGTTAGCTGACTGAGTTTACTGATGTCTAAGCTGAATACAAAACTAAATTATACTGATACTGAGATTTACTGAATTCCATAGACTGACGGAATATTACTGAGATTATGTAGATTACTGAGTACTGAGTAAAACTGAACTTATAGTGCCTTTACATGAGTTTTCCTGAGTCATGAGACTGACTGAAGTCTACTGAACATGGCTTGACTGAGAGTATCATGAAAACATGATATGGCTCTAGGCACACAGCTATATTTTTCGGGTACAAGTACCCCCAGGACTCAATAGAAGTAAACTAACACTTCTTGACATTCTTGAATACATGATCAATATAATCATTCATAATAAAATAAGTTGGGGATTCCATGAAGTACATGGTTAACGTAATCTTTTTCATGGTAGGAATATATATAATCAAGATCATAATTTCATACTCTAACATCATGACATTCCAACAACATATTCATTGTACAACAATAGCATGTAAGTCATTCAAGCATGAGGTCAATGGCATGAATTCACCTTTTAGGCCATATTAATCCATACTACATGTTTCTTATTTCTCTTAAACATTTAATCTAACACCTTTCATGCACAACTTAGGCATAGGTGGAATCATAGAATTTTCACAAAGTATAAATCACCAAATTGATGGACTTCAACTTATATTTCAACATAGTTTCATGATTTCACATAAAGATCCCAACTTGGGAATCATTCAACACGAACAACATGATCATCAACATCCAACTTGCAATTTCAAGAACTCAACATAAAGTTCATATGAATAATATTACAAAATAAATTAGTTTTCATGATTCTTGAGATAACTCATGGAATTAAAAACTCAATTTAACATCATCAACATGAACATAATCATCCCACCACAAAATATTCATGATACATAACTTAAAACTTGATTCTTGATCTCCATGGATGAAAGGAATCTATGGATGAATACTATGCATACCTTAGTTCTTGATTTTAGGAAGATTGATGAAAAGAATTGCTTGAACTTGGATCTTCTATGGAAACCCTTTCTTGAGTTCTTGAGAGAAAATGGAAGAAATGAGTATATTTTTCTTCAAATTAGACTTAATCCTGTGTTTGGGGCATATATAGGGGTGGAGGAAGACCAAATTACCCCTAAGAAAAAAGGAAAAAGACAAATTGTCCCTCTGTTGACAGTTTTGATAGGCTGTAGTAAATTGATCATATCTTTTTACTCAGATGTTGGATTTGGATGAAACTAATTTTATTAGAAAGAAGACTCAAATAGATTTCCATTGATATATATCAGCTCTCACAGTTCATTATAAACAAGAAGTTATGATCATTGGAAGTTGACTAAAATTTTTTACCTGAAATGCGCCCAAAATGCGCTCGGAATGTGTCCAATACATACTAGGTACTTTAACCTTTGCAACGCAACTTAAAAATTGATAAACAGAGGTCGGGAAGGTCATGAAAAAAATCCTCCAAGTTCGGAGGAATGAAATGAGACCAAGTGTTGAACACTTATCTAAATTATTCTAGGTGTTGGAGATTTTAAAGAGCTTTAAGGCTAAAACTTAGACGCATGATTTTGCGGGATCTTACAAATGTATCTGACAGTCCCAAATTCTGTAGAACTATTTGAGTTCTATTACTGAGACTGAATGACTGTATCTGACAGTCCTAATTCTATATTAAAACTGTGGGAAGTAGTCATCTAACCGACATGCCCTAAATAATGTATTATAGCTGAGTTGGGGTCCAATCTATAACCCTAATTGGAAAGGTGTCAATACCGCGCCACTGGTAAGGAAAATCTATGAGTAACCCTCAAATAACAGGTGGGTTCCCATCCTTGGGTTCGCTCGGTGCTAATTCTACTCCCATCTGGATAGACACTGAACATGATTAATTGAACTGACTGGACCGAGTTAACTGAGTTCCGTTGACTGACGAAATACTACTGAGATTACAGAATTTCTGAGGTTTCTAAGATTACTGAGTTTACTGAGTTTTCCTGAGTCACATGACTGACTAAATTTCTATGAACATGGATCGACTGAGAGTATCTTGAAAACATGACACTGGCTCTAGGCACACAATTAATTGTCGGGTACAAGTATCCCTAGGACTCGATAGCATGAAACTGAAAAAGCATGACTTTCTTGATGACCAACATCACAATCCATAATACAATAAGTTGGAGAATTCATGAAGTACAAGTTCTAAAGCACCACAATGGCCAAACATATATCCATAACTCATTTACTAAGACATTTCATCAAACACTTGACATGCATAGACTTGTACATAAATGGGGATTTCATATTATCATACTAGTATGGCACTTTTACTTCCTATAGGCATTTAATCGAACACATGTGCAGCATGCTTTGGTTATATAATCATCAACACATCTTAAAAATTTTGGATACATCAACCAACGTGTAAATTTAAGGATTTATCATGGTTATTATGCAAATCACCACATACTAGGATCAATCATTGGAATATGCAATTTCAAACATGAATCAAAACCCCATAAAATCATGAACATGAATTTCAATTCAATTTAAATCATGAACATTCATAAATACACAAATCTTAGATTTTGACAAGAGATTCTTGAGCTTCATGGGTGAAAACGGACCCATGAATCAACACATGACATACCTGGGTTGTGAGTTTCTTGAAGTTCTTGGACTTGAAGAACTTAAATCTCTTAGTTTCTTGAAGAAGATTTGGATCTTGTTTCTTAGGGATTATCTTTGAGAGAAAACCGTAATTTGATATTGTAGATAGATAATGAACTTATAAGCCTTGGTCTGATATAATTAGGGGTTAAAACGGGTGGAAAAGACCCAATTACCCTTTTTAAAATGACTTTAAAATAATAAAATAAAATATGCAATGGTCCATCGTAGGGTCAAAGGTCCGTCGGTCCTAACCGTCACACCTGGGCAGAATAGGGGTTCACTGCCTTTGCTGCGATGGCTTGGGCGATGGCCCGTCGCTAGCTCAACAGTCCATCGGCCTGAGTCGTCACCCTTAGGCATAAGGTGGTCTGACTTCCTCCGCTGCAATGATTTGGGAAATGGTCCATCGCTAGCTCGATGGTATGTCGTCCCTCATCGTCATACTTGGATAATTTTTACTGCTTTCTGTAAAATGACCATAACTTTCTACCCCGATAACGGATTTGGACAAAATTGGTATCGTTGGAAATCTAATTCAATTTTCCATATGAAAAAATGTGAAAATTTTAAAAAAGTCCACATATATAAAAGTGGATTCATCTTTCAAAGTAAGTTTCTAACATACTTGGGACAATTTCAAGCTTGGTAGAAGTACGGGGTATTACAATATCTCTCTATTGAGAATATTCATCCGCAAATAAGACTGAGTAAGAGGGGAGAAGATAAACTGATGTACATACTAAATATGGAGAACTGTAACATGAATACATGACTAACATGACTGATAAACTGAATATATATCATACTGAACATGCATATCTGATGCATGAGTACCTGATTTAGGACTACATGACTGAATTACTGATAAGATGAGTTTCTCATCAAACTGAACATGCATATCTGATGCATGCATACAAGACTAAACTTACACATAAATACATGACTGACTATGCAATGGTACTTAATACCAAGTTTATAATGGAATTCTAAACATGAAATGGATACCAAGCTTGTCACTAAAATCTGAACATGAAATTGAAAAATCTTAAGGAGAACTATTACCTTGAGCTTGATCTGAGTTAGCAGAGAAGAGGTGAGGATACTTGGTACGTATGTCTACTTTTCCTTCCCAAGTAGCTCCCTCAACGGAATAATTTTGCTAAAGAACTTTGACTAGTGGGACTTCTTTGTTCCTCAGTCTACGAGTCTGGTAGTTAAGAATTTTGATTGGAATTTCTTTATAAGAGAGGTTGTTCTGAACATTTATGCTCTGAATAGGGACTACAACTTCTGGGTCACCTATGCACTTCTTGAGCAAAGAGACATGGAAGACTAGATAAACTGAGGCTAGATCTGAAGGCAATTCGAGCTCCTAATATACCTTGCCTAAACGACTAAGAATTTTAAAGGGACAGACATATCAGGGACTGAGCTTTTCCTTCTTGCCAAATCTCTTCACTTCCTTCATGGGAGAGATATTTAGATATACATAATCACCACTTTCAAACTTGAGATCCTTTCTGCGCACATCTGCATAAGACTTCTGTCGGCTCTGAGCAGCCCAGAGTCTTTCTCTGATCAACTGGACTTTCTCTAAGGCATCGATTACTAAGTCAGGCCCTATGACTGAGGCCTCACTAACTTCAAACCAACCGATTGGAGATATGCATCTCCTACCATAGAGAGCTTCAAATGGAGCCATCCAAATACTAGAATGATAGTTGTTGTTGTATGAAAACTCAATCAAAGGCAAGTGGTCATCCCAACTACCCTTGAAATCAATTGCACACGCCCTTATCATATCTTCTAAAGTCTTAATGGTCCTTTCTGCTTGACCATCTATCTGGGGATGGAAGGCAGTACTAAGATAAACTTAGGTACCAAGACCCTTTTGGAACGCTTTTCAGAAATGAGTGGCGAACTGGGTACCTCTATCTAAGATAATAGATAATGGAACACCGTTTAATTTGACCAACTCTCTGATGTAGATTTTGGCATAATCCACAGCTGAATAAGAGGTATGGACTGGAAGAAAATGAGCTAATTCAGTCATCCTATCTATAATGACCCAAATTAAATCATGCTGGCGATGAGTACGAGTCAAACCCTTCACGAAGTCCATGTTCACTTCTTTCCACTTCCAAGTAGGAATAATAAACACCTGCATGGACCCACTAGGTTTCTAATGCTCTTTAAAACCTGCTGATACGTAGAGCACTTAGCCATAAACTTTGTAATATCTCTCTTCATCCCACTCCACCAATAGATTTCCCACAAGTCTCAGTATATCTTTGTGGACCCTGGATGAATAAAGTAGAGCATACCATGCACTTCTGCAAAAATTCGCTGCCTTAAGTCATCTACACCTGGAACACATAGACGATCCTAACAATGCAGAACACCATCTCCCTCTTGGGAGAAAAACTCTACTTTCTGATCCTTGACTGACTCTTTTAACTTGAAAACTAGAGATGATTTTGAACTACTCTGAACCCATATGTAACCCTCCTCTGTATCGACTAAGCGAACGCCTATTTTGGCAAGCTAATGGATTTCCTAAGCTAACTTTCTTACTATCCTCAACATAAGCAACACTACCCATAGACAGTCTACTGAAAGTGCCAGCCACTACATTAGCCTTGCCTGGATAATAAAGGACACTCATTTTGTAATATTTCAAGAGCTCTAACCACATTTTCTGTGAAGATTGAGATCTTTCTGAAAAAATACCTACTAAAGGCCTTTTTTGGATCTATGAACACATCCACATAAACTCTATATAGATAATGCCTCCAAATCTTCAAGGTAAATGCTATGGCTACTAACTCAAGATAATAAGTAGGATAATTCTTCTCATGGGGCTTAAGTTGTCTAGAGGCGTAGGTTATGACCTTACCATACTGCATGAGGACACAACCCAAACCTATTCTGGATGCATCACAATACACTACAAACCAATCTGGACCATCTGGAAGAGCTAAGACTGGAGCAGAGGTGAGTCGAGTCTTCAACTCCTAAAAACTCTTCTCACAAGGATTTGACCATTGAAACTAGACTTTCTTCTGAGTCAATCTAGACATAGGGGATGCAATAGAAAAAAATCCCTCAACAAACTATCTGTAATAGCTAGCCAAACTAAAGAAACTCCTGATATCTGATGGAGAGATAGGTTTGGGCCAATTTTTCACCGCTTTGGTCTTTTGAGGATCAACCCTAGTGCCATCATCGAAAATTATATAACCAAGGAATGCTACTGACCTTAGCCAAAATTTACACTTACTAAATTTGGCGAACATCTGATGATCTCTGAGAGTCTGAAGTATGATTCTGAGATGGTCTGCATGATCACGCTCACTGTGGAAATAGACCAAAATATTATCTACGAAGACTATGACGAACATGTCTAAGTACTACTTGAACACCCAGTTCATCAAGTCCATGAAAGCTGTTGGAGCATTGGTAAGACCAAAGGACATAACTAAGAATTTGAAATGACCATACCAAGTACATAAGGCTGTTTTCAAAATGTCACATTCTCTGACTTTGAGCTAGTGATAGCCTGATCTGAGGTCTATCTTAGAAAAACAACTGGCACCCTGAAGTTGGTGAAACAAGTCATCAATTTTAGGAAGTGGATACTTGTTCTTGACTGTGACTTTATTAAGCTGACGGTAATTAATGCATATTCTGAGAGAACTATCTTTCTTACGCACGAATAAGACTGGTGCACCTCACAGGGACTCACTGGGTATGATGAATCCCTTATCTAAGAGATCCTTCAACTGCTCTTTCAATTATCTAAGTTCTGATGGTACCATTCTATATGGTGGAATAGATGTAGGTTGAGTATCTGGAAGAAAATCGATCCTAAAGTCTATTTCCCTTTCAAGAGGAATTTTTGGAAGATTTTTAGGAAAGATATCTGAATATTCATTTACGACTGGGACTGATTCGAGATTGGATTTTTAGCACTAGTGTCCTTAACTCGAACAAGATGATAGACAAATTCTTTAGATATCATTTTCCTTTCTCAAAGGTAGAAAACAAGCTGACCTCTGAACGCTAAAGTACTACCCTTCCACTTTAGGATAGGTTCATTCGGAAACTTAAATTGAACTATTCTATTTCTACAGTCAACTATGGCATAGCAGGAATGAAGCTAATACATAATGAGAATGACATCAAAATCAGTCATCTCTAATTCGACTAAGTCTGCTAAGGTGACTTTCTGAGATACCATAATCGGACAGTTCCTATATACCCATCGGGATATGATGGTTTTACCTACTAGGTTAGAGACTAAAAATGGCTCTATTATAATTTCAGGACTGACTCCAAAATCAACTACTATATAAGGAGTAATAAAAGATAAAGAAGCTCCTGGATCTAGCAAAGCATAAACATGCACATAAAAGAATTGTAACGTACTAGTAACCACATCAGGAGAATTTTCTTAATCTTTCCAGGACTGGAGAGCATAAAGTCGATTTGGGCATTGCCACTAGTAGTGATGGAGGTGGCATCCTGCTGGTTTAGGCGATCGGACTGAGCTGAGAAATGGTTTTGCTGACTTTGAGGACCTGGTTAAGGACAGTCTCTAACTCTGTGGCCTGTCTTTCCACATTCAAAACAAATACCACTGCCAGCTCTACAAATACCCTGATGGTGCTTGCCATAAGTCTAGCAAAGAGGATAGGTACGAGCACTGCTAACACTGCCCTGAGACTTAGAGCTTGGCGTTCTATCTCCGTTACCGTCTCTGAATCTAGGAGCTGGAGCATTAGCTGAAGAAGGAGCTGGAACTGATGACTTAGGAAAAAATTGAGAATGGTCTCCTTCTTCTGATTTGAGCTGAGCAAAGTTGAAACTACCTGTCCTTGCTCTCTTATTCCGCTTCTCCTTTATCTTAAACTTTTGCTCTTCTATCTACTGAGCATGGGTCATACGCCTGGCTATGTTAATGTCACTATTCAACATCACAGACCTGCACTGATTGACTACACTATCATTTATCCTAGAATCAAACTTACTCATCTTAGCCCTGCTATCTGCAACCACATAAGGAGCATATCTGGATAATTGAGTAAACTTAAGAGAATACTCTTTCAGCATCATGTTGCCTTCGCTGAGGTTGATAAATTCTAACACTTTAGTTTCTCTCAGCTCTTGGGGAGAGAATCTATCTAAGAATGTGGTAACAAACTCCTCCCACTCTTTGGACCCTGCATCAACTGGCCTTTTTGACTTTCACTATTTGAACCAAGTGTGAGAAACATCCTACAACTGATATGCAGGTAGCTCAACACTCTTACTAGGAGTAACCCTCATAATGTTTGTAACCTTCTGAACCTAATCGATGAATTCCTGAGGGTCCTCATCTAACTTAGACCCGAGAAAGGATGAAAGATTTATTTGGGTGAAGTCCCGAATCCTGGCTGTAGCTAAATTGGCTACTGGGCTGGCCGAAATGAAAGCTGGTCGTTCATTCTGAGCAGCAACTGACTGAGCAAGAGTAGTGAATGTAGCTCTGATCTCTACATGAGAGGCATATTCGCCCAAAGGATCTTAGGGCTGAAGGGCTAGCTAATTCCCATTTCTTCTTTTAGGAGGCATATTATGTAGAAAAAAGAGAAAAATGGATTAGACTGAGAGATTGACTTGAGATTATGCTCACTGGCACGACATGAATACTGAAAGAAGGGAAACTGTTCCTAAATCATCTTATAGCTTCCTGCACATAAATGTGGCACACAACACACCCTTGCACAAGACTCTACTAGATGCGGCTTTCAGACTTCCTAGGACTCTATTGAACCTTAAGCTCTGATACCATGTTTGTAATGCTCTGGATCTGGTACCTGAAATATCACACGGTTTTAATAACCCCGAAGGACCATAAGCTAACCCATGATTGATATCTGTACCTGTACATTGCATAATATGCTGTATAAATACAAAAATAAAGGATGAAAGGCCATAAGATTCAAAATTTTGATAAAACATTACATCTGGAGATATGGTATATCAATACCAAAACTGAAATAACTGTCTGAACATGTTAGTCTGAAAAGCCTCTAACTGACTTAACTGCCTGAATAAGGAGTTGATGGGATATGTCCCCAACTAACTCCAACTACTAAAATAAATTAATTAATGAGATAATAAAGTAATGTTCATGTCCTCAAAGTATGAGGACTCACTGCTAACTCTGACTTCTGAGACTGGAATGCTACTGATACTCTAGAGCTCGTGCTTCTGAACCTATGGTATAAAACACCATAGTACAAATATGTCAGTACATTTAAATGTACTGGTATGTATATGAGGTAGGTGGAATGCAAAGGGTTAACATGCATGAACTATACTAACTGACTGGATAACATAAACATGAGAATACATGCATGAATACATAAAAACTATAATTGAGTTTGTGATAGCATAATTACTGAATTTGAGTACTGATAACATGAGATACTAATAACTGTGTAACTGAAATAACTAATACTGAGTGACTGTATCTGACAGTCTAGTTTCTGATGGAACTAGCTTAGTTTTGTATTGTTCTGAGTTGACTGTATCTGACAGTCTTAAATCCTGTAGAACTATCTGATTTCTATTACTAAGACTGAATAACTATATCTGATAGTCCTAATTTGTACTGAAATTATGGGAAGTAGTCATCTAACCAACATGCCCCAAATAATGCATTATAGCTGAGTTGGGGTCCAATCTGTAACCCCAATTGGAAGGGTGTCAATACCGCGCCACTAGTAAGGACAATCTGTGAGTAACCCTTATATAATAGGTAAATCTAGTGAGAACGGTGGGAACCCTCATATAATAGGTCAAGCCACCTCATCTTCCCTCATATAACATGCTATGATGTCTCAACCTATGTTGGCTACGTAGTTTTAGAACACAACAATTTCTTCTAAGAATCACACACTCATATAACATGTAGGTTCCCATCCTTGAGTTCGCTCAGTTCTAATTTATACTCCCATCTGGATAGATACGGAACATGATTAACTGAACTAATTGGACTGAGTTAACTGAGTTTCGTTGACTGACGGAATACTACTGAGATTACTATATTTCTAAGGTTTCTGAGACTACTGAGTTTTCCTAAGTCACATGACTGACTGAATTTCTATGAACATGGCTCGACAGAGAGTATCTTGAAAACATGACACTGGCTCTAGGCACACAGCTAATTATCGGGTACAAGTACCTCCAGGACTCGATAGCATGAAACTGACAAAGCATGAATTTCTTGAATACACGACCAACATTACAATCCATAATACTATAAGTTGGAGAATTCATGAAGTACAAGTTCTAAAGCACCACAATGGCCACACATATATCCATAACTCATTGACCAAGACATTTCATCAAAAACTTGACATGCATAAACTTGTACATAAATAGGGATTTCATATTATCATACTAGTATGACACTTTTCCTTCCCATAGGTATTTAATATAACACATGGGGAGCATGCTTTGGTTATACAATTATCGACATATCTAAAAAATCATGGATAAATCAATCAACGTGTAAATTTAAGGGTTTATCATGGTTATAATGCAAATCACCACATACTAGAGTCAATCATTGGAATATACAATTTCAAACATGAATCAAAACCCCACAATATTATGAATATGAATTTCAATTCAATTTGAATCATGAACATTCATGAACACACAATTCTTGGATTTTGAAAAGAAATTCTTGAGCTTCATGGGTGAAAAGGGACCTATGAATCAACACATGATGTACCTGAGTTGTGAGTTTATTGAAGTTCTTGGACTTGAAGAACTTTAATCTCTTAGTTTCTTAAAGAAGATTTGGATCCTATTTCTTGGGGATTATCTTTGAGAAAAAAATCCTAATTTGATGTTGTAGATAGATAATGAACTTATGAGCCTTGGTCTGATATAATTAGGGGTTAAAACGGGTGGAAAAGACCCAATTATCCTTTTAAAAATAACTTTAGAATAACTGAACAAACTATGCGACGGTGGGTGCGATAGTCCATCGCTGGGTCGATGGTCTGTCGATCCTGATCGTCGTACCTAGGCAGAATAGGGGTTCACTGCCTCTTCTGTGATGGCTTGGGCAACGGTCCATCACTAGCTCGATGATCTGTCAGCCTGAGCTATCGCTCTTAGGCAGAAAGTGGTCTCACTGCCTCCGCTGTGATGATTTGGGTGATGGTTCATCGCTAGCTCGATGGTCCGTCAGCTCTCATTGTCGCACCTGGGCAGTTTTGACTACTTTTCGTAAAACAACCATAACTTTCTACCTCGATAACAGATTTGGACGAAACTGGTATCGTTGGAAAGCTAATTCAATTTTCCATATGAAAAAGAGTGAAAATCTTAAAAAAAATGCACATATATAAAAGTGGATTCATCTTTCAAAGTAAGTTTCTAACATATTTGGGACGATTTCAAGATAGGTAGAAGTACTGGGTATTACACATATAGGGCCTGTAAACTCCTGTATGTACTTCTTTTATTAATTTATTGGCTTCCATAACATCGACACATCCTAAGAATCCTAAGTCTAGAGTTCTTCTAAAAAGAATTTTCCCACTTAGAAAATAATTCTTTGCCAAACGCCAGATTGTATTTTTCTAATTGTTGTTGGCCTCTTCGAGATACATTCTAGATTCTAAATACCTTTTAATATCATAGTACCATGGCTTTACATCAGGTTCCTCTTTGACATATGCACAATGTGTGGGTTGTTCCTTCAAGCTTATTTCCAAAGGATCAATCTAACTCTGATATGGGTGCTAAATCTTGGACGATATAGTAGCCAAACCATCAGCAAACTCATTCTGTATCCTTGAGATATGTCTGAAATCAACTTCCATGAATTTTCTACACAAATCCTACACCATCTCTACATAAGGGGTAATCTTGGAGTTCTTTACCGTCCATTCTCCCTGTACTTGGTGAATTAGGAAAGCCGAGTCTCTGATGACTAGCAATTCATGAACACTTATATTAAGTTCTAACTAGAGACCTATAATGCAAGCCTCACATTTAGCGGTTGTTGGATAGTGTTGGCCTATTTCTGACACTAAAACTGCTCTAATTCCTGAGCCTTTGAAGTTGACCGCTCAATCAAAGAACAATATCCATCTGGGGTATATCTCTGTAATGTTTTCTCCCATGAATAAAATCTCTTCATCAAGGAAGTAAGTTTGAAGTGGCACATATTCATCATCAACCGGATTCTCAGCTAAATGATCCGCTAATGCTTGCCTTTTGATTTCCTTTTGAGTCACATACACAATGTCGAACTCAGTCAACAATATTTGCCATTTGGCTAGCTTTCTTGTAGGCATGGATTTCTGAAATATATAATTCAATATATCATTTTTGGAAATAAGATATGTTGTGTACGTGGATAGATAATGCCTCAACTTTTGTATAGCCTAGGTCAAAGCGTAACACGTCCTTTCTACAAGAGTGTAGTGAGCCTCATATGGCGTATGCTTTTTACTCAAGTAGTAGAATGTTTTCTCTTTTTTATTGATCTAATCATGTTGTCCGAGGACATACCTTAAAGCATTTTTCTAAGACTGACAGGTAAATCAACAACGGACTTGCTTTCCTTAGTGGAACGAAAATAGGTGGAGCAGACAGATATTCCTTGATTTTGTCAAAAGCTTTCTGCACTCTTCTATCCACACATTTAATGTATCTTTATTCAACATCTTGAGAATTGATTCACATATGACTATTGATTGGGAAATGAACCTGCTAATGTAATTCAAACAACCCAAGAAACTCATAACCTCTTTCTTGGTCCTTGGCAGCGGTAAATCCTAAATTGTCTTGATCTTGAATGGGTCTAGCTCGATGCCCCTTATGCTGACTATGAACCCCAATAATTTCCCGACTGGCACATCGAAATCATACTTACCAGGATTCAACTTCAAGATGTACTTTTTTAGTATGTTGTAGAATTTTTCCAGATAGGTCAGATGATCTAAACCCTTGTAGGATTTGATAATTACATTATTCACGTACACCTCAATCTCTTTATGAATCATATCATAAAAAATCATTGTCATAACCCTCATGTATACCGTTCTAGCATTCTTAAGACCAAACAGCATTACCCTATAATGGTAAACACCCAGGGCATAATAAAAGCCATCTTTTCTATATCTTTCTCATCCATTAATATCTGATGATACCCGATGAAATAATCCATGAAAGACTGCATTTCATGCTTCGCATAATTATTGATGAGGATATGGATGTTGGGTAGTGGAAAATTATCTTTAGGAATGGATCTATTCAAATCTCTACAGTCAACACAAATTCAATTCTCGCCGTTCTTTTTTGGCACTAGACAATATTGGATAGCCATGTTGAATATTTTGTGACCTCTACAACCTTAGATTAAATTTGCTTTGTCACTTCTTTCTTGATCTTCAAACTTAGGTCCAACTTGAATTTTCATATTTTTTGCTTAACTGGATCAAACTCGAGATTGATTGGTAACTTATGAGACACAATGTTGGTGCTCAATCTTGGCATATCATCGTAGGATAGGCAAATATGTCAATCTACTCTCGTACCAAGCAAATGAGTTCCTTTTTTTGTACTTCTGCTAAGTGAACACTAACACTTGTCTCTTTGATTTCAATGCGGTCGCCTAGGTTGACTATTTCAATTTTCTCCAGGTTGGGCTTCTCCCAATTTTCAAATTCTTCTATGTCCTCCACTAACCTCTTCCCATCAGATTCTTTCCATTTATCTTCATCGAGCTTGCTTTGTTCTCTAACCCTTGATATGACATGACATTGACAGGTTTTAAATTATGACTACTGAAATAAACAAATAAACCAAGTCAGATGATAACAGGATAATAAAACATGATAATATAATCATATTTCAAATAGCTTTTTAGATAAAGGGAGGCCTTTTCATTAAAATTTTGGAAATAATTACAAATTATGGCTCATGACCCGCGCAAACACGGGCCCATGCCCTTTTAAAATAGTAAAACACGAAAGGAAAATTTGAGACATAAAAGGGTGGATCACGGGCCTCCTTTGGACCATAACTAATTTTTAAAAACTACTAGTAATTACCCTTTCATCTACCATGATGGGCAACAAATTATGAGTGGAGTGGAAGTCCAGTTCTGTAAAGCCTCTTCTGGTACAACCTTCTTTAACCCACTAGACTTGGTGAAATCTTCTAGTATAGCATTGCATCCCTCGGACAGATTTCCTATCCCATCCGCTAGATTATCATCATTTGACACCTCACACACACGAAATGACTGGTACAAGAGTGGCAACAGTTTGGATAGACTCATCTTTGACTTATCTTCAATCTCATCTTCCTTTGTCGGCTGATATCTTAACCCATACTTAGATGCTTTTTCTGGGACCATAATGGGCTTAATAATTCCTTCCAAATTCTTACCCAAGCCCCGACCAAGATCGAACCCACTTCTTAATATCACAGTTACAATTATTTTATAGATAGAAGGCATTAGCTCTTGGGGCATCAGATCTTTCTTCGCAGCACTTACAATTTTCACTGTATAAAACTACTACCCCTCGAAATATCTTCAATCACAGAAACATAACTATTGGGATGATTCAAATGGCCTCCTTCTCCTTGAATAACTACTTTATGGTCTTCCTAAATAAATTTTAATAATTGATGAAGGGTTGATAAAATTGCCTTAGAAGCATGGATCCATGGTCTCCCCAGGAGCATGTTGTAACTAGGATGGATATCCATAACATGAAATTTAGCTTTGAATTAATCAGGTCCTATCTGGATGTATAAATCAACTTCACCTATAGTATCTCTCTGCCCTCTATCAAAAGTTCGCACACTAACATGGTTTTTTTGGTGAACTTTTCCCAAGTCATAACCTATTTGAACCAATGTGGAAAGAGGAAAAATGTTCAAACCAAATCTGTTATCTATCAATACCTGATTAATCACATAGTCTCAAGAGCTGACAATGACGTGTAAGGCTTTGTTATGCATCACCCCCTCAAAAGGACACTCTATTTCACTAAACAATATGTGATGACTTCCCACAACATTCCCTATCATCGCGGATAAATTTTCAATATTCTTTCGTGCGGCAACATATGCTTCATCTAGGACTTTCAATAAAGCTTGCCGGTGGTATTGCAAACTTATTAACAATTCCTAAATAGAAATCCGGGTCGGAGTCTTTTCTAAATGCTTGATAATTGAATACTCTTTTGGTTACATACGTGTAATATCCCATACTTTTTCTAGGTAAAATCCATCCCTAGAATGTTAAAAAATAGCTTCCCAAATAGATGATAATTATTTCGTGTGAAATTCTTTGGATTTAGAATTTTCATGGTGTGGAAAATTGATTAAGCTTTCCATCAATACCAAATTTACCCAATTTCGATACTTGGTGAAGGAGTTATGAAACTTTTAAGTTGGTAGTGTGCCACCTGGGCCTTTAGCATGTCACGGAGATGAGAAAATTCACATTTGTCAATTTCTAGTGGCCCTCTATGATATTGGCACATCGCTGAGAGCTCCAAATTCATAATTGTCCGATTCTAGTGAAGGTCCACGATATTGGATCGGCGTGCCAAGTTTTTAGGTCCCATCCAAGGTAGCACGATACCACCACATAACGCCACCATGCATATTCCCAGTTGGCATTTTCAAGTGGCTTGGCGTGATAGTGGGACATCGCGCCAAGGCCAAAAGTCGGGATTTTGGTCATTTTTCCAGTTCCTTTTATGAGTTTAAAAGGGGTATTTTGGTAAAGTACCCAGTCCCAAATTTGTCCAAGAACGTAAGATTTATCAAATTTCAAAGCACCGTATGCTTCATTCATCATTCTCTCTCAATCAAAACCCTAAGGATCATACTTCCTCTCTAAGAAAACACAAAATTCCTTCATTAATTCTCTAAGATAATTCAAGATTGAGGAATACAAGAGCATTAAGAATTCATCTCCAAAACATCAATAGAGATTCAAGATTCAAGTCTTAGCATCTAGTTCATCAAATAAGGTATGTGGGGTTTGAACAAGGATAAATCTTTCATCCTTGTGCCCAAAACTTTATTTTTATTAAAAATTTACTGCAATTTATATGATTTCCCATGAATTTCAAATTAGAGTTTATACCCATTATCATTATTTATAAGATTATGAGATTTCCCATGATTTAAAAATTGAATCACATGATTATGTTTATATTTCAATGCATATTGTTGAGATTCTAGATTTTAAGATGATTTATGAATTTTTACATTACTAAGTATGAATTTTGAGATGTTTTAGCATGAGATTGATGCTTTGATTATTAGACCTCATTTAAAGTGTAATACCCCATATTTTCGTGCTAGAATTCTAACCGTCGTTCCTGCGCGTCAAAGCTCTAATCCAAGTGATTATCACATGAATTCAAGTTGCATGATCATTATCCTAGTCTATGGAGTATTTTATAGGTGAAAAATTTTCATAGCAATGACCTAGAACAAAGTTGAGCTAAGATCAATTGATTCATCCAAAGTTTGACATTTGATTCTATAAAGGTCAACTTCAAACGTGTAAATCTCTTAATATACATGGAATTTTTCATCCCAAGACCTATCAAATTATATAAAATCAAATTATATTTCCAACGATGCCAATTTCACCAAAATTCGACACCCGATCTAGGAGTTATGGCTTTTCGAAGTAGAGTGCGTCGCATAACCAATCGCACATGGCCACTGGAAAGCATATGCAATAGCATATGCAGCGCCTATGTAAATATAGGCGATATCATATGCGGAGCCTATGTAAATATAGGCAATATCATATGTGGCACCTATGTAAATATATGCGATATCATATGCGGTGCATATCTTATGGTTTCAAGTGACTTAAACACTCCATTTTTGGGTTATTTTAAGGGCAATTAATTATTTTGGCACTCTTTACACACCCCTAAACTTAACCTTAAGAATTTAATAGATTCTAAACACATCATAACCCTATTATCAGTCTAAGTTCATCATCCAAGAGCACTAAAAGAGAAAAAAAACTAGGGTTACAAAATCAACATTGAGCGTCCAATCTTTCAACGGATTCGTTATCATAAAGGTATGTGGGGTTATGAACAAGAACACCCTTTCGTTCTTGTGCCCAAAGTTTGCATTATTCTACAAAGATACATGATTTTTACATGTTTTATCATGAATTTAAAGTGATAAATCTTATCCTATGTTGTTGTTCAAGATACTATGATTATTTTGAATGTTTAGAAAATAAACTCCATGAGTTTGAGATTATTGTTATGATTAAGGGCGGAAATTTTTCAGATTTCCGTATAAATTATGCATGCTTGTGATATAAAGCATAAATGTTGAAATATTTTGATTAAGTATCGCTATAAGGGTCATTAACCCACATTGAGATTGTTATTTTGAGAATTTATGTGCTACATGCACCCATGTTTAGACTAATTTTTATGAAGTATAGAAAGATTTGACCTTTTGGTCACAACAGAGTTAAAATCCACTTTATGAAACGAGTTACGGATTTTATCATTTATTTAACTTAAGAAATATGAGATTACCCTTAAAGTGGATTTTTCTTGAGATTTTTTAGCATAGTATTGGGAGTAGTATTTAGCACCGAGTTGGGTATGTTACTACGGTTTCATACCCTAGAACTACGTGCCACCATAGGTTGAGACATTGACTTCCACTATATGTGGAAAATTGAGATAGTGATCACTGAGATGAGATTGTTCTACATGGATGGCAAGGGTAGGAAAGCCCTAACCTTATGGGGGCAAGTCGTGGGATATCATGGGTGCTCAGATGGTGTAATGTCGATTAGAAGAACCTCCCAAAGAGTCGTCCCTCATTCTTAGATTGATTTTACTGATTTAAAAGAGATTTGAAATGCAAATTTATGATGTATTCAATATTCTAGATTTCACTAAGATTGATTGATGAGAGAATAAGAAAAGAATCTTGATGTTTGGATTAAGTGTAATGGCTCATGATATCTAGATTGGCATGTTTTACCATTCATTGTGTATGATTTTAGATTTTAGATTTCTTTCAAGCTTTATGAGCCATTTACAAATGTCCTGCATGATTTGGAAATAAAACTTATGACATGATCGTTAAATATATATATATATATATATATATATATGCATATAAATATGTTTATTTCATGCACCACCATGTACTCGGTATGTTTCCATGGTACTGACCCACAAATTTGTATGTGGGCTACATTTTCTCGGAATATAGGTACAAGGTATAGTGTACATCTTCAGATCCAGTCAGTTCACATCATCTAGTCAGCAGGTGATGAGTCATTTTGATTCAAGGGCTTGAGTTAGTTATACAGTTCGAGAAGTGTTGTATTTTCTTTATTCATTCGTATTGAGTTGGGTTAGTTGGGAGTCATGAACCGGCTACCTACAGTTAGTACTAGTAGAGGCTTCATACACAGTCAGTAGAAGTTGACGTATTTCATTTTAGTTTTGGTTGTAAAGGCAGAATTGTAATCCTGCAAAATTCCATTTTTGTATCGATCAGATTCAGAAAAGAGTTAATTTCTACTGATTTGTATGGATTTGTATTTTTATTCAGTTGCTTATGAGTTATGCCAGTAGAAGGGTTAGCTTGGGGTCACTTGTGACCCTAAGCACCGTTTGACATCTCGGGACCCGAATTCGGGGCGTTACATAAAGATTGTTGTTTCAAGATTATTTGTGCTATAAGCACCCCATGACTAGATTATTTTTAGATTTTAGATAAAGATTTGACCTTTTGGTCTCAGAATAGATATGAAATTCCATATTTCAGATTTAGACTTATAGATTTACCTCTACAGATTTACAATTGGTTTTATTATAAACCATCAGATTACTTTTAAAGTGGATTTTTTAAGATTTTGAGCATAATATTGGGAGTAGTATTTAGCACCGAGTTGGGTATGTTACCAAGGTTTTATACCCCAAAACTACGTTCCATCATAGGTACAGATTATCAAATTATTTCCATTTCTACGTAGATGATTCAGATTGTGATCACTCAGATTAGATTTTTCTATTCCGATGGTAAGGGTAGAACAATCCTACCTAACGGGGGCAAGTTGTGGGACTCTATGGATGCTTACATGGTGTATGTCAGTTAGAAGAACCTCCAAAATAGATGCCCCCTACTCTTAAAATAGTTTAATTAATTTAAAGCCTTAAGACATGCAGAATAAGTTTCAGACTTTATTTAGCCTATATGATTTGAGAATAAGAACAGAATACCGATTTTAGAACTAATTATAATGGCTCATAATATATAGATTACATATTTTATTATTCATGATTTGACTTTCAGATTTCAAATTACTCAATCTTAAGTGAGTCATTTTCAGTATTTGTTTTATCAGATTGATGTGATCGGTATTTTTAGATATACTAAGACTTTTTAGATAGTTTTCCATATTATCAGTATCGTATATTCATATTTCCCTATTTTGAGATTCAGAGCTAATAGAAAGAAGTCAGGGTTAGCTTAGGACTACTTGTAGTTCGGAGCATCATGTAGCATTTTGAGAATCAGATTTCGAGGCATTACAATACACCTCCAAAATACCTTGGCCTTCTCTTAAGTGTTTGATCTTTTCTGTGAATCCTTTCTATTGGTCAAATCTTCAGGAATGTAGCATCGTCCAGACCATGCATCCCTTGGGCAGCGACAGTCTCTACAATAAATTACTTTTTAGGCAGTGGAGTATATACCTGAGTTGGGGATGTCATCACTATAAATGGGGGCCTTTCATTGACACTTAAGGCAGCTACAACTTTTTCTATCTTCTTCACTTCTTCTGTCCTTTTGGACTTTTCTAAATCTACCTGATGGTCTTGCTAGAAACCCATTCACCCTTTATTTTGATCATGTTAACTGTGGCTTCCCCATGATTTGACAATGCATTATTGTTGACATTTGGTGTCAAGGACTGAAGCATGATGACCTTTTGATCAATCAAGTCTTAAATCTAATGCTTTAGGTTAACGGAATCCTTGGTATTGTGCCTCGCCGCTAACAAATAATAGGAACAACTTTGATCAACATGATAAAATTGGGAATTGGTATTTGTAGGATTCGATTGAATAGGCTGTAAATGACCAATATTTTTTAATCTTTCAAAGAGTTGGGTGCGACTTTCAGCCAATAACGTGAAGTTTTGGGGAGGTCTCTTTTTAAGGTTTGGACATAAGGGGTTTATAATGGTTTTAATTAGCGGAAGAAGGTACTTGATGATAATTTGGAGGTGCTTGGATGTTTATTGGATTGTTTGGAAGGCAGCTTAAATGTGAGACTGATAATTTGGCTGCGAAACTTAGTATTAGAGTAAAATATTTGGTTGTGGAGCTTGATATTGGGATTGGATATTTCGAAGTGGAGCTTGGTATTGGGATTAGATATTTGGAAGTGGATCTTAGTATTGGGATTATATATTTGGAAGTAGAGTTTGGTGTTGGGTTTGGGCGTAGAATACAAACTGAACACTTGGTGACGGTAGAGAGGAAAGAACGATCCTAGGCTTGAATTTTTTTTTCAATTTAGTAACAAAATTAGTGGAGACCGCAATCACATCTTCTTTTTTCTTCTTTGGAACACAGAGAACCCAGATAATGTTGGGGTTTTGGAAACTTTTCCTGTTTTAATACCTTCTTCTAGTGATTCCCTATTTTTAACCAAATTTGCAAAAGTTTCCCTGATCGCGGATACCATCCTGATATAAAATTCTCCCTGATGAGTGCGAGAGAACATCAACACCATTTCCTCCTCAGACATGGGAGGTTGTACCTTAGCAATTTTTTTCTCCAATGGAAGATATAGTCTCGGAAACACTCATCATTCTTCTACTTGATTTGGTCTAGTGAGTATCGGTCAAGGACTACTTTAATGTTAAACGTAAACTATTGAGAAAGCTTTTAGATAATTTCCTCCATCTAGACCATCTTTTCAGTTCCTGAGACATGAACCAATATAAAGCTTTGCTGCTTAATCTTTGGCTGGATAAGCGCATTAAAAATGCCTCATTTCTATAATACCTCATACTTTTTTTAGTGTCGTTTAGCTCCTAGTGTGTTAAGGGTCAACTTTAAAAGCATATAACTCTTGATGCGTATAGAATTTTCCAGCTCTAGACCCCCCATGTGTAGATAATTGAATCAACCTTCCAACGATACCAATTTAGCCTTTAATCTGATATACAACAAAGAAGTTATGGTAATTTTAGTGAAAGCAGTATAGCATCGTGATAAGCATCGCATTGCGGTAGAGGGCAGAATCGCAATTATCTGATTTCCAGTAGAGCACCACAATTAGCCTGTGTCATGGTGAAGATTTAGTTCCTATTTTTCCCTAGCCAGTAGCTCACCGCGATTAGTCTGGATCGTGCTAGAAATCCCAATTGGACAGACACCACATCACGGTGGAGTGCAAGATGACACTCGTCCTTTTTCAGCAACGCACGTGATTATGTTGCGTCGCGCCAGAGGCCAAAATAGAAATTGTCTTTTTTAAGTAACCCATCACAATGGCGACGCGTCCTGGTGGGGCCAAAAAATTGGAACTTCCAGTTTCGAATTAAATTCTTAAGGGAAATTTTGTCATTTTCTCAAGCCCCAATCCATGAAAAAAGATAATTAATCCTATTCTAACCATTATATGCATATTTTTATCAAAATTACTCTCCAAGGAAACCCTAGAACATCAAATCTTAATCCCCAAGAAATCCAAATTCCACCATTCTTTTTCCAAGATAATTCAAAATTCAAGGTTCCCAATTCAAGATCTTTAAGAAACAATCTTCAAGAGCACAACTTGGGATTCAAAATAAAGTGTCTTCATCAATTTCATCAATTAAGATATATGGGGTTTTCAACAAGGATAATTCTTTCATCCTTGTGCCCAAAATTAGTTTTAAAGTTGATTTTTACATAAAATTTTATGAATTTCAGTTTAGGGTTTATACCCACTCACCACTATTTAAAGATTTTGAGATTACAAGTGATTTAGATGTTGAATTTCATGTCCACTCTCATATTTTTGTGTGTATGACATTAATTTCCAGATTTAGAATTAAATTATCAAGATTTTTATTATTTAGCATGAACTTTATGATGATTTGACATGAATTTGATGCATGAGTTACGAAGCCCTAGTTTGAATATTGATGTTTCAAGAAAGATATTGCTTTTGAGCACCCTATGACTAGCTTATATTCAGCTTTTTCAAAAAATATTTGATCTTTTAATCCTCAGTTAAGATATGGAATCCACTTTACAGTTTCATTACAGTTTATAGAAAACAGATTAGTTTTTATTACAATTTAAAATAGATAGATGCATGATTAGTTTTCAATATAAACCCTTATACTAGTTTTTAAAGTGGATTTCCTACAAAATGAGCATATAGATTAAAAGAAGTAGTATTTAGCACCGAGCGGGAAGTATGGGTATAGCACATCCTACTTCCCTAGAACTATAAGCCAATGTAGGTATAGATTCAGATTATTCTCATTTCTATATAGATGAAAGTTATAGATGTGATCACTTAGCTTAGGTTATACTCCTTAACAAGAGTATGATACCTCTCTCAAATGTGAGATTTTACCATAAGGAAACTAGACGTTAGACACTATGATACCTCACAAGTGTATTTAGGTTAGAAGAACCTCCCTATAAAAAAGAGTAATCCTAACAGAAAAGAATAACAGAATAACTTTTAGAAAATAAGTGTAAAGGCTCATGATTTTATTCAGATATTGTTTTACATAAGTCATTAGCCATGAGATTTCAACTTTTAGTTTACAGATACAAAGGTGAGTCCTTTTACACTTAGCCTGCATGATTTGAAAGCAGACTTAACTTTAGTTCTACTTATTCCACTAGCAGAAAGAATAAAAGTATAACTTTTAGATTAAGTATTATGGCTCACAAGATTTATGCAATATACTTTATTATTCATGATTCATTATTTTTAGTTTTCGCTTACTCCAGCCAATGTGAGTCATTTATGATTAGCATGCATCCTTTTACAAGTTTATATGAACATTGAGATATTGTTTTACTTATCATTCACCCCCATATGCTCAGTACATTCTATAAGTATTGATCCACATATACGTTTATGTGCTATATTATTTAATAATGTAGGTACTAGTTCAATTGTGCTCCATATACCATGATTTTCCAGCCAGCAGATGATGTGTCCTCCTACTTTGGGGACTCCAGTTAGATGTTATTTATGTACTTTACTTTCTTACTCATATGTATTAATTAATAGTAGTTGGAGTTACGTCCCAGTTATCTATAGTCAGTATAGTAGAGGCTTTATAGATATCAGTTAGTGTTGTATCAATCATGTAATTTCAGATCCATTTTTTTAGTTTATCAGAATGTAAAATTGTATAAATATTGTATTTTTCTTAGATTTCATCATGATTATATTTTCACATAGTAAACTCAGTTATTTTATACATATTTAAATCAGTTGCTTAATAGTATTCTAGTACAAGGGTTAGCTTGGGATCACTTATGGTCCTAAGCACCTTGTAACAACTCGGGGGTAGTCTCGAGTTATTACAAACTTGGTATCAGATCCTAGAGTTCAAGTGTCCTAGGGTATCTGTGAAGCCGTGTCTAGAAAAGTCTTGCCGAACGGTATGGAGACGTCTGTACTTTTCTTCGAGAGGCTACAGGGTATTTAAGAAAAATTTCCTTTTATATTCTGGGTCGTGCTATAAAGTTGTTCTCTCAAAAACTCCTCTCGGTTCATGCGTAACTCCATAATTCTCTATTTGTGTATTATTCCTGAGATAACGTGATTAGCAAGTTCCAATTCCTCCCAAGGTAATGCTCTCAGATTTACTATCAGTAACTTTAGAAGTCACACAAGGGGCTTGAGAGGAGATCCCTACTCTATTAAGTTCGTTAAGTTGAAAGTTTATTTCCTCATTCATAGGAGTTGTGCAGTTAAGACAGAATATGTGATAAATTTAGATTCCTCATTAACCCCTTTTATCCAGATAGTGCTTATGAGAGGAGATAGTATGAACCCAAAGTGTTAAATAGAGTTTGCATTTGAGGTATTTTATGACCTTGAGTGTTATGATTCATAAGTGGTGGGACCTTCTTATAATTGGAAGTATGGGTTTAGAAGTGTAGTGACAAAAAAGATGGTAATGGACATTAATCAAAAGTATATAGATGAGCGTGTGCATTTTATCGAGTTTGTGTTAAAGTGATATGTCCTTGTGTGTTAGTTTAGTGAAAGGTAGGGAAGGATTTATTAGTTGAGGTGAATTGTTGTTTATTCGTAGTAGAAAAGGAGTATTGATGGTATTTATTTTGCTAGAAATGTATTGGTTACTAATGAAAGTATTTGGTGGTTTAGTATTGTTAATTTAAGTTTCCCTTGGGGTTGCAAAAAGAAGTTTAGTTAAAACTTATAGATCCATGAAAGTAACTTAGATCTATAGATGGGCAAGTACTAGAAATGAGTGGAAGAGAGGTGTGCTAATAGATTTTAATAGAGTATACCATAGGATTATGATCGATTATGGTTGTTATGAGGTTCTAGTGGACTAGTGTTTCCTGACGTTTTATTTTATAGCTTTCAGGTGAGAATAATATGTGAGATTAGGTTATAAATCATGTTTATCACTAGATGTTAAGTTTGAATAGTGGATGATCATTAAGGTGGAAGTAATAATTGATCAGTTAGTGATGTTAGTTATATGACAGTGATTTAGTAGGCTTGAATAGTATATGCAAGAGTTTAAGTCCATTTATTTGTAATTAAGTATTATGTTATGCGTATGATATAGAGGCGTGCCCAAGTTGATATGGGGTTTCTTTATTTTCTAATGTTGTTACGTGTTGTGTGTGGTTAAAAGTACCATTGAGTTGCTAAGTGGAAGGAGGCTAGTTATATAGTATATAATGTTCTTAATAGCTAAGTTAAGAAGTTATGGATAGATGATGTTGAGCCTTTTTATATGATCTTGATTCTCATGGATCAGGAAAATATGAGTTTAAAGATGTGATATTAGTAGGCTATGACAGAAGAAGTATGGTTCATTAAAGGTTTGGGGATATCCATGTTAAGTGTTAGAATCTAAGTTTGAATCTTTGAAGATTAAGCTAATAGAAATAAGAGTTGAAGCTCTAGATGGTGTGAACTCAGTATATGGTGATACTCATGAAGATTCTAAGATTGTAAGTGTTCAAGAAATTATATGATGACTTTTGGGGCTATAGAAAGATAGAGTTGTATCTCATAAGGAAGTATTAGAAATGGGTTTGACACTTACAGGTGTAGTCTTTCATAGTAAGTTTATTATTTATGTGTATTGTTGTATTCCGGACTCTAAAGTGCAGTGAGTGTAGTTTAGTTTAGAATTTAGTAAAGGGTTCCACAGACTTACAATGATGGATTAAAGCTAAGGAGGGAATAATTGAACTAGGAACCAAGTCAGTCTCTCAGATTCTAGTAGTGACGTCAGTATGCTGTAGAACATCAGCAGGGGAAGAAGATGTCTGACCCATTCTTATCCCGGTGTAAATTTTCCAGTCATCACAGTATCTACTCATTCGTTACACGTCATCACCATGACCATAGTTCATATTTATGCACCTTATAAAAAATTCATGTACGCTTCCAATTCCCAATATAAGGAATTCTAGTTTATTCAACAGTCAAAATCACATTCCATAAGTTATGAACTCCAAATTCAGGTCATGCAACTAATGACTCATGTACTTATGTTTTATAATATGTTCAGTTCCAGTACTCATGCAACACTCTTAATGGTCAGTGGAATACAGATTTTGCCATGTATATCCTCAACTTTTACCTCTGTGATGAATCCATATCATGAATACTCTATTCCTCAGGCCTCAGTAAAGTGTCAAGTTATGATTAGTATCCTTTCATATTTTGGGTCCCGATATTCCAACCTTTCAGTGACCTCCCCTTGGGTCAAGATAGTGATGCGGAACAATTGTATAGATGGGAGAGCGTAAATATGTTATGCTGGGAGAGATGGTTGTATGTTTGTTTTATGTAAGTTTACAAGTGAAGGAATATTGAGGTGAAGCTTTTTGTGTATGACTTGGTTAGTTGAGAATATATTTTATGTGTGTCTTCTTAAGAATAGTGCATGGAAGTTGTTATTGATAAAGGTATTAAAGAATATGAGAAAAATGCTTCTATGGGTGTTTGTTTAGAAGCGCATATGTGGTTATGAAGATAGGCTTGAATGTCATGTTGGTATATAAGAGGATATGTGCCTTGGGCACTAATGAATTTCTAGTAAGAGGCTGAATTTAGTTGTTAAAGTGATAAGAAGAATTATCCTAGAGGTGAGTAGTTATGACAACGCTTGGGGTACTAAATTCATGGTTCAGACTAGTATTATGGTATTATGTGCAGTGCCTTGTGATTTTGAGTTAGGCTTGACCATGATGAGAGAATTTAGTTTAGTTTAGACTTTAGTAGATGGATTTTTCAATGCCCATGTGAGAATTATAAGTTGAATCAAGTGAATATTGTATTTAAGGGGGATAGTATAATTGAGGGAGTACTTGAGAAGTGTTGATAAGCTTGAAATTAAGAAGTTGCATTACATAAGGCCTAGTAATTCTATCCTAGCTTATGATTTATAGGTCTATGTTCCATGCTATAGAGTTGTAGCAATGTTGTAATTTCTTATTCAGATGTCTCGTTCAGATCATTCCCAGAGTTCTTTGCTCCCTAATACCGTTAAAACTTCCTAGAAGAGTGTTAAAGAAATACCTCATTTGGGTGTGAGCATTCAGTATGATCCAGTCCATATAGCCTGCAATACAGTTTCGAAATCAAACAGATAAGCTCCTATAGACTCTCAACTTTCCATCTAGTCGAACTACCTAAAGTTTTGCGAGTAAGGCCATTCCATGAGGTAAAATATTTGAATATGTGCAAATTACAAATTTAGCTCAGTCTAGGCATCTGACATTAGTTTCAGATTTAGATATTTAGTCATGATTCAGTTCATAAGTATTCAGTGAATGATCTTAGTTTTCCAAGTATTCCAGCTCAGACAGTGTAACACCCATTGTATGATCTTAGCCTCGATGTCTCATAATTTGTGCCTGCATAATTTATCACTTAGCAGTTCTATATATATGATTATATCATGAACACTTCAAGAGAATTCTAAACTCTCAGCATAAATCAGCTTCTTATAGTAAGTAAAGGCAAGTCAGCTCAGAAATCAGTTTTATGATAAGAGATTTTAATGTTTCAGACTTAGTCATGTAAGTATGTTCCCAGACGTGAATGTTCAGTACATGATCTCAGTTACTTTAGTTCAGAACTCTTAGTCCAATCAGTTGCTCCGTATGATTTAGATTCAAACATACAATTTTGTTTCAGCTGTGCATGCTAACATATAGTCGCAGTTCCTCAGTATCCTCAGTTTAACTAGTCTCATTCGAGGATGAATGTTCCCAAGGGGGAGATATTGTAATACCCCATACTTTTCTTATTCCCACTTAGCTCCTAGTGTGTCAAGGGTCAACTTTAAAAGCATATAACTCTTGATGCATATAGAATTTTTCATCTCTAGACCCTCCTATGTGTAAATAATTGAATCAGCTTTCAAAAAATACCAATTTCATCTTAATTCGATATATGATTAAGAAGTTATCGCGATTATAGTGAAAGCAGTATAGCACCATGATAAGCACCGAGTCACGGTAGAGGGCAGAATCGCAATTGTCTGATTTACAGTGGAGCACCGCAATTAGCCCATGTCGCGGTGAAGCTCCAGTTCCTATTTGTCCATTTCCAGTAGCTCACCATGATTAGTATGAATCGTACTAGAAATCCTAATTAGACAGACACCGTGTCGTGGTGGAGTGCAAAATGGTACTTATCCTATTCCAATGACGCAACGCGATTACGTCGAGTCGCACCAGAGGCCAAAATGGCAATCATCTTTTTCTAGTAAGCCACCTCAATGGGGCTAAAAAATCAGGACTTCCAGTTCCGAGTTAAATTCTTAAGGGTAATTTCATCATTTCCCCAAGCCCCAATCCATGAAAAATAGATAATTAATCCTATTCTAACTATTATATGCATATTTTCATCAAAATTACTCTTCAAGGAAACCCTAGAACATCAATCTTAATCCCCAAGAAATTCAAATTTCACCATTATTTTTCCAAGATAATTCAAAATTCAAGGTTCCCAATTCAAGATCTTTAAGAAACAATCTTCAATTGCACAAATAGGGATTTAAAGTCAAGTGTCTTCATCAATTAAGGTATGTGGGGTTTTCAACAAGGATAATTCTTTCATCCTTGTACCCAAAATTAGTTTTAAAGTTGATTTTTACATGGAATTTTATGAATTTTAGTTTAAGGTTTATACCCACTCACCACTATTTGAAGATTTTGAGATTACAAGTGATTTAGATGTTGAATTGCATGTCTACTTTCGTATTTTTGTGCATATGACATTAATTTCCAGATTTAAAATTGAATTATCAAGATTTTCATCATTTAGCATGAACTTTATGATGATTTGACATGAATTTGATGCATGGGTTATAAAGCCCTAGTTTAAAATTGATGTTCCAAGAAAGATGTTGCTTTTGAGCACCCTATGACTAGCTTATATTCAAAAAATTTAGAAAATATTTTATTTTTTTATCCTTAGTTAAGATATGGAATCCACTTTACAGTTTCATTGCAGTTTACAGAAAACAGATTAGTTTTGATTACGGTTTAAAACAGATAGATGCATAATTGGTTTTCATTATAAACCCTTATACTAGTTTTTAAAGTGGATTTCCTACATAATGAGCATACAGATTAAAGGGAGTAGTATTTAGCACCGAGCAAGAAGTGTAGGTTTAGCACATCCTACTTCCCTAGAACTACGAGCCAATGTAGATACAGATTCAAATTAATCCCATTTTTATATGGATGACAGTTACAGATTTGATCACTTAGCTTAGGTTATACTCTTTGGCAAGAGTATGATACCTCTCCCCAACGGGAGATTTTCCCATAAGGGAACTAGATGTTAGACACTAAGGTAACTCACCTAGTGTATGTCGGTTAGAAGAACCTCCCTAGAGAAAAGAGTAATCCTAATAGAAAATAATAATAGAACAACTTTTAGAAACTAAATGTAAAGGCTCACGATTTTATTCAATATTGTTTTACATAAGTCATTAGCCATGAGATTTCAACTTTTAGTTCACAGATACAAAGGTAAGTCCCTTTAAACTTAGCCTACATGATTTGAAAGCAGACTTAACTTCAGTTCTACTTATTCCACTAGTAGAAAGATTAAAAGTACAACTTTTAGAACTAAGTCTTATGGATCATAAGATTTATGCAGTATTCTGTATTATTCATGTTCATCTTTTGGTTACTCTAGCTAATGTGAGTTATTTATACTTAGCATGCATCCTTTTACAAGTTTATATGAACATGCGATATTGTTTTACTTATGCATTCACCCCCATATGCTCAGTACATTCCAAAAGTACTAATCCATATATACGTCTATGTGCTACATTGTTTAATAATGTAGGTACCGGTTCAGTTGTAGTCCATATACCGCGATCAGACAGTTGTAGATTCCAGCCAGCAGATGATGTGTCCTCCTACTTTGGGGACTCCAGTTAGATGTTATTTATGTACTTTACTTTCTTACTCATATGTATTTATTAATAGTAGTTGGAGTCGCATCCAAGCTATCTATAGTCAGTATAGTAGAGGCTTCATGATATCAGTTAGTGTAGTGTCAATCATGTAATTTCAGTTCTATTCTTCAGTTTTATCTGAATGTAAAATTGTATCAGTATTGTATTTTTCTTGGATTTCATCATGATTATATTTTCGCACAGTAAACTCAGTCATTTTATACATATTTAAATCAGTTGCTTAACAGTATGCCAGTACAAGGGTTAGCTCGGGATCACTTGTGGTCCTAAGCACCGTGTGACGACTAGGGGGTAGTCTCAGGTCGTTACAATTTCTTCCTACCCCAACTATTTGATCACAATACCTTGTTAGATGATCCAAAGGATTTTCGGTGTCATTGAACACTTTAAATTTAGGGACCTTGTACTATTCTGGCAGATCTACTCAAGGGTCCACACACAAATCATTGCACCCCAAAGCATCATTATCCCCTATCTCATGAGATTTATTGATTCTCATTATCTTTCACTCATGGCCAACAACTTCTTTTCGTGCTCGGTCCTTATTTTTTTTCCTTTTCCTCGTAATGGTCTACCTCAGGATTAGGAAAGGAGTTGTAGATGTCAGGGGATATGATGACATAAGAAGGATTTAGAATGGTAAATTGATTTGAGAGATGAAAGGAGGTTAGGTGGTAAGTAGGGGGGACATTTTGGAAATTGAGAATACTTTATGGAATTTAAGAGTAATTTGGTGGAATCTAAGAGGGATTTTGTAGAGTTGGGAATTGATTTTGTCGAATTAGAAATAAGTTTTGTAGGGTTGGAAATGGATTTTTTGGGTTTGGAAGTGGACTTGGAAATGGGTTTTGTGGATTTGGAAAGGAATTTTATAGATTTGAAGATAGATTATGTGGATTTAGAGACGGATTTTGTGGGGTTAGGGATAAATTTTATGGATGGTAAGAATCTGCATTATTTTCTCAAGTGGTTTTTTGGACAACATGAACGGGAGTATTATTAATTATGGGATCTATAGGTATTTGGGAAGCGAAGGTGGACTATATGTTATTTGGATGATTCCAGAGAATACGAGTATTAAGGGGAGGAATTTGGAGTAGAGAGTCGTGTCCTCCTGGGATAGAAGCATGACGGTGATGGCCAGATTAGCCAAATCTCTAGTATGGTTCATCTACTCTTGAATCATTCCAATTTTCTCTCAAGTTCAGAAATCATCTTGCTTTGTTCTGCTATCACATTGTCTCTGATGTTCAATGCATTATCTTCGTTAGTTTATTTGAATGATGGCTAGGGAATGGAATTTTACAAAATTTTAACTAGGTGAAGTAAGGATGTTCTGTCAGCTTTGCAACATGGATTAGTTTTCTATTATCTGTAAAGTAAAATAACTCAAAGACAAATGTGTTATATCCTATAAATGATAAATAATACAAGATATTTGACAAGAAGTAACCACATAGAGTTGTTTGCATCATAGGCAATTTGATCCACGGGAGCATAATGGATATATTTGTCTTTGATTCAAACAAATGCACATAAACATATAAGGCAGTTATATCACATAATAACATTATAATAAATCCATATCCTAGTTGGGATGACCCTTTTGAGCCAAGGGTTGGCCTAACAAATCTTAAAGAAAATATATGCCTTTTAAAATCCAATCCACTATCCCCCCAAATTACACACACACACACACACACACACATATATATATATACACAAAATCAGTATAAGAGGGATACAATCTTTATGGAAAAAGAAGATAACATAAAAGAAAGAATAAGGTCTTGCGCAAGGGCTAGAAAAACTAGCTCCTAGATGCTCCTTCATTGGCCTTTGCCTTCTTAGCCTTATTCACTTCTTGCCATTTGTGATATCTGTTGATGATCAGGTGGCTCCCGCATAACTGTGCTTTTTTCTCATAGGTCTTCTTTCTATGCTATCAATCTGAGAAACCATGCAATCATCCAAATCAACCAGACACCGCCTAACATCATCAACCTCTTGTCTGGCTCGTTGTAACTCTTTTCTCAACTGGTATATAAGAGAGTCATCCTCCATATACATCTTTTGGTGCATGGTCTCACCTTTTTAGAATTTGTCTTGAAGCCTGTTGAGCCAAATCTCATGTTCTGATTCTATATCAATAATTCGGGTGGGTATATTCGGCCCCAGGATCAATGCTCCGGCAAGATTCTTCTTCAACCACTCTTTGTAAGTGTCACTAACTTCTAGTTCATACCCGATACAAAAAGAGACTTTCTTCATCTTTATTCTCTTCCACCTATCTACCAAGTATTTTTTGAGTGGAGTTTTGCCATTGATCATACTCGATGATGAATCTAACCATTGGCACGATTTATAGTGTTTCTAGCTTGATATCAAATTACCTAAGAGCCTTGTTGGGGTTATAAGGATGAGTTTCCCTGAGACCAGGAAGTACTAAGGAAGGCCATTTTTCTCCTTGAGTAATGTACTTCCCCAGGAAAAGATATCTGATCGACCATTGAACGTTGTCATCTTTTAATCCCCCAAAAATCTTGAACCAAAATTTCAAAGATTCTCTTTTCTTAAACCTGTGTAGGAATAAACACATGTCATGCGATGATAGAAGATCTATTCTTGTTTGAGGGTCTGGCTGCTCCTTTCTAGGATTTTTCACTATGTGTGTCATCATCCACCATTGCAAGATAAGGTTACAACCTTTAAAGAAACGATCCTCGCCTTGACACATTGCCAAAGCCCAATATATTTCATTGACGATCATTGGATCTAAGGTATAAGATACCTTTGTGGAACCATACTCCATTTTGTAGAAGAGTGCATGTATCACCACAATGACTCTTGGTGAATGGTGTCATTTTATCTATATGGAAACACCATTGTTCCAAGTAAGCCCATTGCGAAAGCAAATGCTCTCGTCTCCTTTCATTTTGCTTCCGATTCAAACCTATGTCTGAACTTCTCAAAAGTGTTATACCTTCCAAACCGATGATACAACTCACAAAAAGATATGTTTGCCTCATAACGTTCCCCCAACCAGGTATCATCATCAATTGCAAAGACACCCTTGATCTTTTGACGATCCCATACGATAGGGACTGTAATGTTGTTATCAGGTGTACTCCTTATTTTTACACACATATCAATGCTCTCATAACAAGTCAATACTTTTTCAATAGTAGGTGTCAATTCCACTTCCTCAAAGCAAAACACTATGTTGTAATCATCCCAAAACTGTGTTAGAACGTATATCATTTCAAGCCAAGCATTCACCTCTATAAATAATGGTAGATGCCTAATATGAGTTCTAACAATCTCTTTGTCTTTGGAATTCATATGGTCCCACTATACTTTCAAGAAATTGTTATGTCCGATAACCATCTTGAACTTTCTACAAAGATATGGTTGAGCCATAGCTACAGGAAAACAAGTAGAATAAGCCTCACCCCTACCCCAAATATAATAGATTGGATTAAACAAACATATATTTTCTTCAACACAAAAATATGATTTATCTGTAATTGGCTCGAGGCCAATAGACGCAGGGCAGGTTTTCTAATGGGCCCAATACCTCCCTCGGATATTGGGTCATCCTAGGCTCATGCCTAAAAAGAAAGTTTTAATTTTTGCACTATCCTAGGTGTCTAGAGTGGGTTTGAACCAGGTTCCCAAGAGGACAACTTGAGTTTGGAAATACGAACAACCATCAGATGGCTAACGTGCTAATACACCATCATATTTCCAACACTTAATTTGAAATTGAACAATAGGGGCCAGGACATCCACAAACCCCAAATAATTTATATATTTCGAGTGGGAAGTATGCCATGAAATGCAAAAATTTAAATTTTGCAAAATTTGAAATGCATAGGCATATAAACAGTTTAAATATTACAACAGTTAGTCAAAAAAAAGCCAATTCAAATATTTGGTTAGAACGTAGTTAAAAATTCTCAGCCGAGTCAACATTTTGGTTTTGTGGAGAAATGACTTTTTGGTGTTTTTCATAAGTTCAAATACTTTTGAAAAAAAAGTTTTTAAATTCAAGAATAGAGTCGCCACTTAATTTATTTAGGAAAATCAAGAAAACCTTTGAAATTAATTAAATGATCCAAAACAGAAAAATCATTTTAAGTTCAAAAATTTTGAGTAAGTGGTTCCTATTAATACTTTTGGAAGGTGGTTAAGGTACCAAAAGTATCCGCTAACTTGCGGTTATCCAGACTATTTGAAAAATGATTCTTTGACTAACTTTGAAAAAAAGAAGTTGGTTTTTGAAATGAAATTGACTAAGAATTTTTAAAAAAAAAGTTTATGCAAAATCAACTTTTGACGAGTTAGTAGGGAATTTAACTAAGTCTAAGAATGTAACACCCCGAGTCTGCACCCCGAACGCCACACGGTGCTTATGACCTTAAAGGACCACAAGCTAACCCATGACTGGCACCTCCTGTGAGCACTAAATAATAATACTGAAATAATGTGAAAAATAAATTGAAATGCCATAAGGTTCATAATCTGAAAACAAATATTGAATACTGATAAATAAATACTAAAAGTTAAACATCTGTCTGAAATAATCTAGCCTGAAAAGTCTCTAACTGTCTGAACATAGAGTTGATAGTACAAGTCCCCAACTAACTCCTACTACTGAATATACTGAACTAATGAACTACTGAAATGATAACTCTGTCCTTGAACTATAAGGACTCACCACTAAATCTGTTGCTGATAGGTTAGGCTACTAAGTACGGTTAGGAGCCCGTGCGTTTGAAGCTATGATATAAGACATCATTGAGCAAAAGAAAGAGTATGCATCAGTACTTTGAATGTACTGGTATGCTACGTGAGGTAAGATGATATGCAAGCGTTCATATGCATGAACAATAACTGACTGAGTAACATGAGTATGACTGAATGAGAATACATATATATCTGAAACTGCTATAAATACTGATTATGCAATGTTGCATGTAAATCTACTTTACTGTAACTGAAATCACTGATAACTGAATTACTGAGAACTAAATTACTAATAACTGGGTGATTATTTCTGACAGTCCTAATTCTGTAGAACTAAACTCAGTTCTATACTAAGCTGGGTGACTATGCCTGCCAGTCCTGATTCTGAAAATTAATCTGAGGTTTTATACTGAGTCTGAAACTAAAACTGTAATTGTAAGAGTGTTCATCTAACCAACATACCCCAATTATAAACTGAGTTGGGGTCCAACCCATGACCCCAATTGGAAGGGTTTTAGCACCTTGCCAAGGGATACTAACAATGGCTGTGAGTTAACCCTATCTGGCAAGAAGATATTTCGTCAACCCTCACTGGCAGGAAAACTCATATGAGATGTATCAACCCTTATCTGGAAGGAAAATTTCTCAACCTACGCTGGCTACATAGTTCTGTAACATAAGGATTTCTACTAAGGGCCAAACCCTTTACTAATAGGAATGCCCCCATCGCAGAGTTTGCTTGGTGTTGATTCCTACTCCCAACTGAACAAATACTAAACTAATTTCTAAACTGTAGTAGGCTTGACTGAACTATTACTGATCATGCTAACTGACTGAACTGGACTGAGTTCATTGAGTTTTGTTAACCGATTGAATACACTCTTCGTGATACTAAGCTGAACTGGACTGATATTAAGTTTTACTGAGTTTTGTAACTGACTGAGTACTACTGTTTATGACATTACTGAGACTATTCTATAACTACTGTAGCTCTAGGTAAAATACTAGATTTTTGGGTATTGAATTCCCCCAGGACTCGAAAGCATGGAAAGTAAATCATGGCATGATCTTGAAAGCATAACAATAAATACTTGTTAACAATACATTCACCTAGGCATTTTGTCAAACACTTGAGATACATGAACTTGTACATGAATGGGTCCACATGATGACATGTCATGATTTCACTATTCAATTCACATAGGCATTCTATCAAATACTTGGGGAGCATGGTTATTGCACATGAGGATAGTCAACACATGAACATCATGGACACAATAGTCAATTGTAATTTCAAGGGTTTAACATGAAAATCATATAATTCACCACACATGCTAATTTAATTTCATGAAACTTATAGTAAAATTAAAATCAAAAAAATATCATGAACATGAATAAAATCAAATTCAACATGAAATTCATGAAAGCAATCAACTTGTAGTTTCAAAAGAGGTTCTTGAACTTCAAGGGTGGAAGAAAACCCTTAGATGAACACCTGACATACCTTGGTAGTCAAATTCGTGAAGATTGATGGTGTGTTCTTGAAGCTTGAACTTGAAATTGAATGCCCTAAGGTTTGTTCTTGAGAGAAATTTGAAAGAAATTGAGAGAAAGTGAGTGATTTTTGCCCTTAGGGATGATTAATATCGTGTTTTGGGGCTAAATAGGAGTGAGAAAAATGACCCAAATACCCCTATGGATGCGGATATTTAATTACTAAAAATATTCCCAGCAACGCACTGGGCGATGCGCGTCGATGGACGATGCGACGCGTCGATATCGTGTTGGCTCACTAGAATTTGCACTGAAGGCTGGTGAAAAGTTCTGGTCGATGCGATAGGCGATACGACGCATCAAAATCGTGTTGATCCACTATTTTGGACTCCCATACATGCCTTAAATGATATTCAAAAAATCTTAAACTCACCCAAAGCGACCTATTGACACACCTGATCATGTTTCAATCCAAGGATCGACATTCTATGGTCATAAGGGTTGTAAAATAAGATCGCCAACTTAAGAATGCAAAAAAAATAGTTCTAAGTATAAACACTTAGCTGAAATCTCTAAGTCTAGAACCTCTTTTCATGCTCTAAAGGACTGAGTTAAGCTAGGATTTTGCGAGGTCTTACAAAGAAACATCAATAATAGCTAGCATGTAAAAAGGAAGGGGAAAAATAACAAATAATTTAGGCTATTAGGCCCAAATCCATAAAAGTTTCCTAAGTTAATTTGGGCTTTTGACCCATCTTCTCATGTCCTAAACTAAATATTGGGCTTTCGGCGCATAACCTGTCCTAAACTATATTTTCGAACCCTTTGGCCCAAAATTTGCTTCACCTGTATTAATTTACAACTTTGACTTCGAGGATCCAAATGAAAGAATAAATAACTGAATGAAATAAAGCAGTAATAATAAAAAGATGATGAGACTTTTCAAGTTTCTTAGCCACATCAAAAATGGGTTCTTGACCCATTTTTCCTTCTTCCAGCTCCTCGTATCTGTATGCCACGCAACCAACTTTTAGACTCTCTTTTGTGGTTGACTCGAAAAAATGAGCCTCATTGCTTCATTGACAATACCAAGGAGGGGGAGTCCGTTATGGACTCCAAAGCAAGTTCACATGCCACATAAAGAAAAGACAACGAATTAAAACATATTCTATTAATACTACGCAATTACATTCATGCACGATAATAATAATAATAATAATAATAATAATAATAATAATAATAATAATAATAACAATAGTAATAAAAAAGAAACTTAGAATATTGCAAACGGGGAAATAAACACACATGACGATTAAAAGAATTTAAAATGATAGAAATGGAAAAACAACGCAGATACAAGAACCCCCTTGGTCTAAACAAATAATTTTACATTGAGATACTACAAGCAAATTTATCAAGATAGGTAGTGATCCAGTCTATCCTAAAGCAAGAAACTAAAAAAAAAAGGATAGACTAAGAAAAGAAGACAAAAACCAATCAGTCACAAATGCAACAAAAGAATCGAATAACTTGATAATCAAGAAGTTGCATTCTGAGGAAATTTTGCTCATTAACCAAAATGTCAAAAAGAAGGAAAGGTAGCAACAAGATGTCCAGCTCAAAGAAAGAGCAAATTGAATTTTTGAAACACAATTCAAGGATATAACCATGACTCAAACAATATAAGCGGAAGAGGAAAACTGCAAGTTGACATTTTTGTGAAGAAATAAGGAAATACCAAAACTATATAATATTCTCATGTTATCACACACCAAAGAAATTCAGGATCCCAATTATTTCGAGAAACAAAAGCTTTATGCCTAAGTGCGAATATGCTTTAATTCTTAACAAAAGATGTTGACCCTAAATTTTTCCCACACATACTGATTCTAATAACAAAATAACAATGATAAAGCTCGGGTCTTAGCCTTCATAACCACTCACCACCATCGGTAGATAATGAATTGAAAATTAAATGAAATTTATCAAAGAAAAAGAACTTTATTCTTTGATAAAGACTAAAAATAGTCAATATAAATGACGCAAATGACTTCCATTTTTCTTATGTAATTGGGGAATTCATACAAAAATAAGAGAAACCTATAATCAAATTGTAGTCTAAACTAATAGGGAAGATAAGCAAAGACCTTTGGACACAACGGTTTATTTTCCTTTTCAAGCCATTGACACTCTTTTGGTATTATGAACCAAAGAAAATAAATGAATACACCATCCCCGTGGAGGGATTGGTTGAAATAAGGAAAGAGTTGTAGCATCCAAAACATTGAAGCAAACAGAGAACGCTTAACACACTACATTACGCAAAATCAATATGTGTTTGACCGATAATTAAATATAAAATAAAAGGAGAAAAGAAAACAAAGCAGTGAATCGATCGACGATCATATAAAACAAGCAAGCCACCAAATCAATGCTAAGAAGAAACATCAAGCAAACTGAAAAAATGATCTTAAGAACTCGAATCGAAGAACATGAAATCAAAACAACAACATATTGCCTCAAAGACGTCATTTACAATTTTTTCAAAGCAACCTATGGCTTTTCAAAGCCATCTACAACAGATAATTCCCAGCATACTACAACAACTAAAACATTACTACGACTATGCAACAAATGAAAAGAAGAAGGAGAAAATATAAAAATTAAAAGGGAGGGACTATTACCTATTTCGGAGCAGCAACACGAGACTACGAGCTATTGTTCGGATCTTGACCACCACCAAAAAGCTCCGCAGCTACTTCGAGAATTTTGAAGGTTTTTTACGAGAATATTTTTTACAAGAAAAAAATAAATTTTTGCTTGAGAGCTTTTTCTCTAGCCTTCAAGACTTGCCATTTTAGCTCAAGAATGAGCTATTATAGAAAACAAGAATTTTTGGAATTTGAAAATTAGATAAGAGATGAGTTGTATGGAGTCGTATGACTGCTGAGCTGGATGGGTCTGTACATTGCTGTTGATACTGTTTATTATTGTTGCTCAGCTATTTTTGATGATATTGTTCGTGTCGCTGCTTTGCTGTTGTACATAGAAATTGGGTTGTAGTTGTTTAGGGGTTTTGTATGTTGTTGGTGTTGATAATTGGGTTAAGGCCAGGTCGGGTTGAGTTGTGGATGTCGGGTTTTGCTGAAATTAGGATGTTGTTGCTATTTTGTTGTTGTCGGATATTACTATTATGTGGAGAAGAAACAGCAAGTGGGTCGGGTTAGTTTGAAATTGGGCCTATGTTGTTGGATATTTGTTGAAAGGGTTGGGTTGATTCTATAATTTTAAGAAAGGGTGGGGCTGGATTGTTAGAATTTTGGGGGTTATTTAAAATATAACCCCCTATTAAATTTAGGATTTAGCCGAATCTAATTAATATTTTGGTCAAAATAAAAATAAAATTGCTCGATTGCATTGCAATTGTAGACAATTTGATTTTAATTATGACCATATTTAATAAATTGACTAAATTAAATTAAAATTCGATACGAATTAATACCTTGTCTAATTTCGAGCTTCTTGATTTAATAAAATCAAACAAGTGTTTCTCTAAATAAATTATTTTAATAATAAATTATGATTAAATCAAGATTTTAACCATTTGAATTTATTTTCAAGATAAGCCTTGATTAAAATTCGATATTACATAAAATAAATATTTAAATAACAAAATTATATAAGTTCGTATAATTGAATACGATAGTATATAATCGCTACTTAAAATAATAAAATTACCCAGATAAATGCTTTGAAAATCTTTTTATTAGGATAAAATAAATTTTGCAATTTTATTTGAAAATCGAAGAAACTCAGGACTAAACTTAGTTATGAAGGACAAAAATTAGGTGTCAACACATCCTGCGATTGGCATTCAACGACTCGTAACGGATCCTTATGACTCATAGTGAGCCACTCGTACTCAGACAAAACTTAGCCACAGACTCACTGATTTGGTTACAATTTGAGTCCATCGACTTGTCAAGACTCCTTACGACTTGTAGGGTAAGTCATAGTCAAGGCAGTGAGGATAAAATTTTAGAAATTTTCAAGGACCAAAAAACTTTAGATGTTACACATGCTCTATCCCCTTCCATCTCTATGATGTTTTGTTATATTACATATAAATTCTCTTGAGATAATAATTTTTTTGGTTACTTACCAGCACTAAAAAATAAACAAGAAACCAACTTGTTTTTCTAGGATAACATTTTTCCTTATATTAAACACACCCTAAAAAATTGCCCGAAAGCAAAGATATATTCTTCTTTGACACGGCCTAAAAGGAGAGTTACAAACAAAATAAAATGAGTAAAATGAGAGTGGAAACTAAATTAAAATGGGTGGAGTAAAAGATAAATTCAAAAAGAAATAATACATAAACAAACACTTAGACTTTGCTATCAACTGATAAGAAAATACTTCACTTTTAAAAATGCACATCTAAATATCTCAATTTGATCTTAATTGGGAACTAAATAATTCAATTTGTCATCACTATTTTTCGTAATGTTGTCGTGAATCATGACACATAAATTTTGAAGATGTCTATATAATCATTTTGTAAGTTAGAATGTTCAACTGACATATTGGAAATGAATTGAAGTATATAAATATATATACTAAAAGTTAAAATGTTTACTTTCTAGTTAAAAGCAAATTTAAAATTTTGTTCATATGTTATGTCAAAAGAGTTGACTCAGTTCATATTTAATCTAAATAAATTTTTAAATGAGTTGGCTTGTGTAATTGATTCATCCAACACCAAAGAAAATAGAAAAAGGCTAAAGAACTAATCTGTAACCCTATCTTAATAAGAAAATAAAGTGCTCCAAGTCTCTACTCTCACCGTTCTAACCCAAGTATTCACTCCATCATACATGTCATTTATCACCTTAATGTAAACCACCAAAACATCTCTAGCCTCCAAACACCATCGGAGGACATCCCTTAGGACATTGTCATAAGCCTTTCAAGGTCATTGAACACCATATATGTGTCTCTCTTTCTTTCTTTATATTTCACCACCAGTCTCCTTCCAAGATGAATAGCTTTAATAGTCGATCTTATCGACATGAATTCAAATTGAATTCTCTGAAATGGACACCCCTCTCCTCACTCTCAACTCCACTACTCTCTCTCAAACCTTCATAATGTGGCTTAGCAATTTTATACCCTATGTAATTTTTATAGTTTTTGATATTGCCTTTGTTCTTGTACAATGGAACCATCATACCCCACCTCCATTTGTCAGGTATTTTTGTCGTCTTAAAAATAACTTTAAATAACTCAATTAACCTCTCCATATTGACCTTGTCTGTGCTTTTCTAAAATTTCACCGGAATGTCATCCATACCGATCGCTCTTCCTCTACTCATCCTACTAATAGCACGTCTAATCTCCTCAACCTAGATGCCTACAATATCCAAAGTCCTAAAGACTATCGGAGTACTCTAAATAACTCAAAACAATGTCCTTGGTTCCTCTCTCGTTCAAGAGTTTGTGGAAGTAAGCTTGTCATCATTGCTTAATAAAAGTCTATTCCATCGACAACTTGTCTTTCTCATCCTTGATGCAGTTTACTTGCTCCAAGAGTTTGATAAACTAACACTTATTTGAAATAGGCCAAATACATCGACAACTTCCTAATTTAGCACAAACTTTTACTTTGACACCTAAAGTGGACATTGTTTATTTTAAACACCTAAATCAGCCTCCATCTATGTCATTTTGGCATCTTTTTGATAATAATCAAAACAAATAAGGAGAGTGTAATACACTCTCCGGTGACGTGACAAACAACAAATAAAATAATTATATATGACATTTTAAAATTTTTAAAATATTAAAAAATAATGAGTAAAGCATTTAGTATCTCCCCCCCCCCCCCCCCCCCCCCCCCCCCGAACTATGACCGAATTCGCTATGACACACTCCAACTTCATAGGGGTCCGATTACCCTCCTGAACTCTATTTTAGTGTATTTTTTTTCATCCTTTTTAATTGATGTGACATTTTTTAGCTGATGTGGTATTTTTGGCGTAAGCTTTATTTTTATGTAATAAAGGTGTTATGTCAGCACAAAAGGGTGACAACAATATGTTAAAATTAAGTTCAGAGGGTAATAGAATTCATGTAAAGTTGGATTGTATCGTAGCAACTTTGGTCATAGTTCGCGGGTGTACTGAATGCTCATCTCAAAAATAATTTAAAAATCTTTTAACACCCCTTCCCCAGTTAGATCTTCTTCTCCAATACACCCTCTCCCTGCTTTTTTTTTTTTCCGCAAAACAACCCCATCCCATCCCCTTTCATGGATCATCTGGATCTCTTCTTCATTGAAATGTGAAACAAGCTTTCACTAGTTTCTCAAGAACTCACTCAATGGAGATTGGATGTCAATTCAAATCTATTCTTTAATTGATTTTTATATGTGCATCTTTTTCTTTATTGTATTTTGTTTTAGCTCTACCAACCCCTTTTCCGCCATTTTCATCAGAAAAAATGGATATGAAAGTGTAATAAATCAAAATGAAAACATATACGTATTAGTTAACTCCATATGCTACAAAAACAGGAAAATTCAGATCATATATATGATTCTGTTTACAAATTTGTTTTTAGAGAACTTGGGATCATATAATAAATTTCAAGAGCAAAAAAATCTCAATTTTACAGTCTTGCAATCAAGATTCGTATATAAATCCCAAGAGCATAAAACATATATTAGTTTACAACCTTACAGTCATGTAAAAAATCTCATTTTTTTTTCTGCATTAGTTAGAATATGCGATCCTGTTCTTAGAGAACTATTAAAAAAACAGATGAAAAAAATAATTTTTAAAGTATTTGGGAAATTAGGGTTAAATTAGAAAATTCAGAATGATGGAAAAGATAAATATAAGTGGGTATGGGTCAATATTATCGTTGTTAGGGCTAACCAAGATGCTACATCAGCAAAAAAAAGCCTTCAACGCACCTTTGAAAGATGAGTTTCACGCAACGTGCCAACTGGACAAAGGTGTCAAAATGACACAAGGTGTTTAAAATGAACAATGTTCATTTTAAGTGTCAAAGTAAAAATTGGTGTTAAGTTTAGAGGCCTGGCAGTGTGTTTGACATTTAAAATAAAGGGAGAAGGATCAAAATTATCTCTTTACTTTAAATAAAATGGCTAAATATACTCTTCATCACACTTTGGGGTCAAATTTACCATCAATGTCGTACTTTGGGGCCAAATTTAATCCTCTACTTTGGAATTGGCTATATATATCTTTTATTATACTCTGGGGTCAAATATATCCTCGATGTCATACTTTGGAGTCAAATTTATGCTCGTTGTCAATAAACTTCTTACATGTATTTTTCCTCCAATAGAAAGGCCAAATTAACTGAGGGGGTGTATTTATTTGTGTTCCTTTTATAGCTCGAGTCGTGTCGGGCGAGTTAATTAGAGTGTATTTTATTTTTAAAATAAGACATTTAACATTGATTTGAACTTTTCGATTAAAGAAAGGATACATATGAAAGTTTTTTGGCAACGAGGATAAATTTGACCACAATGTATGACATTGAGGATAAACTTGGCTCCAAAATATGAAAAAAAAAAAGGTATATTTACTCAATTTTTAAAGTATAGGAATAAATTTGGCCTCGAAATATGAAAACAAAAATAAATTTAAAGCTTAAGTCATCGATAGGTCATTAAACTTGTTTCAAAATTTTACTTCGACCCTCAACTAGGACTAGTACCTATTGAACACCTATATCACCGAGAAAACTATTCCTATTAGCCACTTTCGGATATTTAGCAAAACTTTTGAAGGGTGTGTAGCACACTTGGGGTGACATGACAAAAATGGCTAATTAAAAGATGACGTGTGGCATTGAGGGCCCAAATGATTATTAAAAAATAATTATAAATCGTTTAAAAAATAAAAAAGCTCTCATTCAATTACACCCCCCCCCCCCCAAATCTTCTTTCCCATTTTCTTCTTCATTTTTTGGCTTTTGTTATTCTTTTTTCTTAACCACAAAATTTATTTTTTAAAATTAATTTCAGATATAATCTTCTATTTTTTTTCATATCTGATTTGGGAAAGAGAAAGATATGTAGAGAGACAACAATGGTGAACCATTTTAAAATCGACGACGAGAAATCGAGAGGATTTGAAGATCAAAAAAGTCTAAAGTAATTTTAAATTCATATTAAATTTGCCGAATAAAATGAAGTTTCGTTGGAAATTTTTTTTACAATTTTTTTGGTTTGCGGCTTTTTCGGTAAAGATAACGACAATAATGATGTTTAATGAAGACTGAATGATGATATGAAGAAAGAATAAAGGATAATATTGAAAATGAGAGTGGCGAAGGGATTTAGCCATTGAATTGTGGAAAACTTTTTCTTCAGTTTTTACAGATTCAATTTGGTCTCTATGATAAAGAATATTTGACATAACAGAGGTTTGATGATAAATCTTTCCCTATCACTCTTGACTAGTTCAACAAAAATTATGTGAACTGAAATTGGATGTCACACCAAAATAGTAGCATGGTAGATCAAAATCGTTGATAGTCATATATAGCTAGATTGAAGAAGAGAAAATATCTAATTAAGATGTAAGACGTAATTAAGGAGTGCTAATTTAAAAATATTTTGTATTTATTAAAATCAAAATAAAATAAAATAGTAAAGAACAAAAAAAAATTGAAGTAGCTTTGAGAATCAAAAAATAAAGGTGAAGAAAATGAATAAATGGGGAAATTAATCATTTTTAAAAAATTATTTTAAATGAAAAAGTTGTAAAAAAAAAAAAAAAAAAAATTACTTTTTAAATCTGGTTTACGCACCTCGAGTGAGACACACTTTTTTTGTCATGTCAGCCTCTTATGTCTAATAGGAATGACTTTTGAATATTAAAGTGTTCAATAAGTATAATGGTAAGTTGAGAGGTCCAAATGAAATTTCAAAATAAGTTTAAAAATCTATCGATGACTTAAGCCTAAATTTAATTATGATGAAAGATATATTTAGTTAATTTTTTAGAGTTAGAGAAAATTTTGGAAAAATATACTATGTAGCCGTTTGGCCATGAAAACTAAAATTTTTCGGAGTTGGAGTTGGAGTTGAAATTAGAGTTGGAGTTGTGTTTGGTCATGTCTTTTTTTATTTTTTATTTTACTTTTGAAAAAAAAAAAATTTAAATATGATTTTTGACACCCCAACTTTTACAAACAATCAAAATCACCCAACTAAAATTTATCTATAACGGGAAAAGAACACAACTAGCCACTTTTATAAAAATAATTACATATACATGGCCATATTTAATGAATTTCAATTATGACATATATAATATTTACATTAATAACCGTTTTCTCATATTTAAAAATTTTAAATATGGATGTTATATTAACAGATCACTACTTCCTATTTTTTTAGGTAACAAATACTATCTTTCAAACAATTTTTTTTTTTAGGAATTTATTTCCTTTATTTTTCGTTCCTAAAAAACAGGAAATGATGAGTTTTTATTAAATTTTAGGGTGCTGCTAATTTATTTCTTTAATTTTCTTATACATGAAAGATTTTACTCTGTGTGAATAAATTATTTCTATGTAAAACATACTTTGCATATTTATGGTATATTATATCATACACCATAAATATATAAATATGCTTAGTATGTTTCTTTATACTTTGTGTATTTATATATGTGTGTATATGGTATATACATGGTATAAACTTCATATATAACATACTTTGTATATTTATGTTATAAATATGTTTAATATTTTTTTTTAATACTTTGTCTATTTATATATGTGTATATGATATATACATGGTAAAACTTTATATATAACATACTTTGTATATTTCTGTTATAAATATAATACTTTATATATTTATGGATATAAATATAATACTTTGTGTATAAAGATACCAAGTATTATGGTATATAAAGGTAGCAGCTGCAATTTAAAGTATAAATTTGTTAAATTGGACATATTTTTTAATGAAAAATATGTATGACCAATTTATATTTTTTGATATATATGGTATAAACTATTTATATTTGAATAGTATAATAAAAATGTACACAATATAATATATATAATCAAATTAAAAATGAGAATAATTTGTGGCATGGTAAACTAATCTGCTACAACTTTATTAATGCCATAAATATAGAAAACGATTATCCATTATTAATTACACGACTATAATTTCTTAAACTTCTGTATCACAATAGAAAAATTATTATTATTATTATTATTATTATTATTATTATTATATTATACTAATTAGGATCATTAGCAGTAAAATAATGTCTTAAATAAGGGAGAAAAATAATGATGAGGGAGAAAAAACGATATATAAATTAGGATAGCATTAAGTTTGAAATTATAATTATCTTATTCTTTAAAACTGTTATATACGTAATATTAAAAAAGTAACGTTATAAGGAGAGTTTTATGTAAAATTTAAAAGATTGGGGTTATATGTAATAATAATAAAAGTTAGAATTGGAGTTAGAAAATTGTGAAACACCAAAACCCTGTTTTCCCCTTTTAGAAAAAAATTTTGAAATTATTTTTCGAACTTTCATGGCCAAATACTACAATTTCCAACTCCGAAAATTTTTTTCAAAAAAAAGAAAAAAAAAATTCATGGCCAAACGGCCCCTATATGGACAAACAGGTCCCCACTTCCAAAATATATAAGGCCAAACCCATCGGTGGCCCCCTAAATTTCGCACGATCTTTCACTTTGGCACCTCAACTAGACCAAATTCATTTTAGCACCTCAAGTAGCTATAAGTGTGTCATTTTGACACTTTTCGTTGGCATGGGCAAAGAGAGTGCATTACACTCTCCATAGGCACGTGAATGATGAAATTTAATCGATTTTTTTTTCCTCTTCTTCTTCTTCTCAATTACTCCAGCCATTTCCCACCTTTTCCCACCATTTTCCACCTATTTTTTTTCACCATTTTCCACCTATTTTTTTCCCACCATTAACTTTGCTACAGTTTCTTTAAACTGTAAAAATATGCAAATAAAAATGAACATAAACAAAAAGGAAAAAAATATATGAAATGAAAAAGTAGCTCGTCGTTATTGTAGGAATTTAAATTTTTTTGCTATTGCAGAACTAATTAAGGACCTCAATGCAAATAATTTCTGCATCTTCTATATAATTTCTTGATAGAAAAGAAGAAGAGACTTTTGCTATGAATTTCAATTTTTCTATTACAATCACTTGTCACCACTGTTATTGAGAAATTTGAAGAAATTTTAAAAATAATTTTTAGAGATGGAAATTGGAGAAGATGATCGAGGAGGGTGGAGGGAGGGGTGGGGTGGGGCTGCGTTGTTGCAGCGTTAGTTTGTGGGAGGGTGGGGGAAGGGGGTTGCTGCAGCAATCTTGGGGTGGTGGTGGGGTGGCAGCAATCTTGATGGGTGGGGTGGTGTGGGGTACTTGGAGAAGATGATGTTTGGGGGGGAGGTCATTTATTTATTAATTTTTTATTTAAAATTAAAGTTAATTATTTAAAAATTAATTTTTTAAATTATAATTTATTTATTTAAAATAACAATTTTAAATAAGAATGCCACATGCCTTTTTTTAATCGGTTGTATGTCATGTCAGCAAATGTGTGTATTACACACACTTTGCAAAAATAATTGATTATAAAAAAATGTTTAAAATGACACACTTAATAACTGATTAAGGTGTTAAAAATAAACATTGTTCAATTAAAATGTCAAAGTAAAAGATCATGCAAATTTCAGTAGCTAATGATGTTTTTGGCCATAATATAATAAAAATTGCACATGCAAAGGGAAGACAACATGATCTGACATTTGAAATTGTAGAAAGCCCACGCGTGGAACGAAATGTCGCAAATTGATGGCTCATTGATTGCTATTCTACAAAATTCCTTTTTGCTTTTCCCTCGTTGGACCATTATTCCGGAAAAATTTAACTATGGAAAGAGCACAATGGACATGTGATCATTCATTAATTTTTTGATACATAAATAGTAGACTCTATTTTCTTTATTTTATAATTAATATGAAAGTGAAAATGAATTTTATTATAGGAGAATCATAATTAATAAAAGTTGTGTGATCCTTCATTAATTTTTCGATACATAAATGATGAGTCCTATTTTTTTTTTTAATTTTACAATAAATATGAGAGAGAAAATATATTTATATAATTCATGTGGGTTATAGCTAGTACTAAAATTGTGTAAGTAATACATTTTGAAAAAAATAATAATTATACGCCTCTTGTCAGATGCAACACCATGTAAGATAAAAATATGATTTAAAAGTCTACATAAAATTTGATCGTTATTAGTACATGAAAATTGCACCAAATTTATATATTGATCCTATTTTTATTAATAGATATTTCATTCGTTTAAATATATGATTTCTTTTCTATTTTTTTTTAAAAAGACATGTTTTTATATTTAGTATAACTAGTCGAGTGTACGTGCTTTGCACGTGTGCATCACGTTAAGTAATAATAAATGTCTATAGAAAAATTAAATTATTGTGCGTATGTTATATTAGTAAGTATATAATTTTACAAAAATAACATAAATTTTTTAAAGATAAAAAGTGTACTTAAAAATAACTTTAATTATACATACTTTGAAAACATTGCAACTTTCAATTCTAATAAGAAAAGATTTAATAATAAAATTAGTTAATTTAAAAATATTAAATATTAGAGCAAAAAGCAACCGATATTTCACTTTAAAATCCCTCTATCATTTACCTTCTTGAACAGTTTTTTTTTATTTAATGGAGGAAATAATGTTCTTTATATGTATAGTAACGAACCCTTTGATTTTTCTTGCGCCAAACATATACAACACACTACAACAGTCATCCTCATTATAAACAGTTCAGTCCCTGAAAATTTTCCATTCAACGCACACACTTCTCATAAGACTACTTTTAGCATCAAAACATATTATGCTAAATATCTTGGATATCTAATTTCGATTTAAATATTTTGAACATACTGCAAAAGATATGACACTTTTAGCTATTTCACTAAGCCTAAATCATCTACTAACCTTCTACCCTAATTTACGACTTTCGTATTCTGTCTAATTACCTCAACCTCGTCTTATTAATTTCCGTAGATTGGTCTGATTCAATTATCAATCTGAAGTCTGCTTATTATACTCTTCTGGTCTTTTCCTTTTTGTGATTCAATCACCTAAAACATAATACCCTGTATAACTCTATTAATACAAAGACACCTTGGCAATCAAGATTATTGTGCAAAGAGTACGCAAAAGCTTCTCTCAAATACCACATATCTAAACAAATAATTTTTATATCCAGTTGAGTCAAAATTTCATAATTAAATTATGTAATGAATATTATCGTCTTTCAAATTTAAAAAAATTATTGTTTCAAGACAAAAAGGACTTGAAATAATTAAGAGATGCAAATTTTTCAAGCAAATCGTGAAATAAAAAATATACAAAAATTAGAAACACAATGAAAAATTAAGAATGATATCCACCAAATAAAAAATCGAATAATATACCAACAGATAACACATAACTTAGAAAATCATACAAATTGCAGCATCATCAAAGAATAATTGATCAAAAAGAAAATCAAAGAATATGTAATCAAATTTAAAAAATTATAAGATTTAATAGTAAGCCAATCAAGAATCAAATCAATTTAAAGTCAGATAAAGAATCACAATTAATGATAACTTGATAAGCAATAGAGTTGTGGGAGTTGAGACAAAACTCAATTTACGTCTATTTTTATTCTTATATAGTTGTAATTTTCTAACTAATACGAATTCTACATGGAATATTTCACTTGAAAAGAAAATTAAATTAATTAATAATTTGAGAAAATAATAAAATTACCTAAATTAATTGATTTAAATATAGTAAATTTTATTTGATTTATATTCAAGTCGGTCCTTAGTTGGATATTTAGTTCAAATCAATTTATTCTTTTCCTATTCGGTTTTGAAAAAACAAAAAATAATTAAACCCAATTACTAATATTGTTACGTTTTTTTTAGAAAAAGAAAAGGGATTATGAGTGTATTTAGGGAAGAAAAGCTTTTATTTCTAAGGGATAAAATTATATAAGGTTGTGTAACTTTCCATTTATTTAGGAGTTTTACTTTCCATGTATTTAGAGACCAAATTTTTTCATACATTTATTAAAATAAATATTTAATATTATAATAATTTGTGTAAAATAGTAAAAAGATAATTTTATCTATTGCAGGGTTTTTTAATAAAGGACAATGAGTTCAAATCATTTTTTTAAGGATCTTCACACTTTTAATATATTATAGATTATAGACAACATTTTTTGTGGAATCTCACAAATGAAATTTGGAGAGGATAGAATGTACGTAAATTTTATCAGAAAGGATGCTTCATCTTTTTTATTTTAGTAAATTAATAATAAAATATTATAAATTTTACTCTCAATAAAATAATTTATAACCACACAATTTTTTTTGCCTTATAAAATACTATATTTTTTTTATTTTTTAAACATGTCAGTCAAAACTTTCACATAAATTAAAATATATTAGATAATATTTCAATGTTTTAAATTTGAGGGGAAAAAAATAGTATTTAGCATTTTGCTCATAAAAGTGAAATATTTGTTGAAATAGGCTCATAACTATTTTTCAAACTTGAAATACAATTTTAAGTTGGATTTGAAATGTTCATCAAACGTTAATTTTTAAATAAAATAAAAAAAATATTTTGAAAAAAATACTCATATTTTAATATGTTATGACAAAAAAAAATCTTTATATAGTTAGACTATTAAATAGATAGGATTTTATGACTTTTAGTTATAAAATTGGATAAATGCCCATTATTTATGCGTCAAAAAATTAATGGAGGTTCATATAATTTTTGTTGGTTGTGCCCCTCTCATTGGGGTGTGCATCGGTCGGTTTTGTTCGATTTTGTATATTATCAGTTAGATTTATCAATTTTTGTTTTTTAAATATGCTAAACCAATAACAAAACTAATAAAATACTTTTTATTGATTTTTGATTTATTGATTTTTAACCCTTAACTGTTTGGTTTTTGATTTAATCGATAAGAAAATGCTCATAAAATAGAAATAGTAATAACTAACATGAAAAGAAATCGAATCTTAGTTGCAACCAAAAATCGTGCATGATGTGTTTTAATTTACAAGAATTTTCAAGTTTAAACTAAATGTTGTTAAGAGAAATTAAGAGTTTGCATAATTGAAATAATATGTTTGTTAGAGAAATTAAGAGAAATATATAATAAGTCTCACATACATACATACATACATACATACATACATACATACATACATACATACATATATATATATTTATATATATATATA
>NW_025888498.1:0-19074 GCF_002878395.1 Capsicum annuum | reverse complement strand
TATTTATCCATTAATTGCTAATAAAATGATCCAAAATTCAATATAAATTTAAAACCTAAACTTTTCACTCTTCATCTTACTTTTTAGTTTCAAGAGAGTTTTTTGCTCCTCAATTTTTCATAATTGTGGTTTTTCATTAGCACAATATAATTGTAAAAAATAAAGATTATAAAAAAATTGAGAAAATTCAAAAAAATCGACTAAAACCTAAACCAAAAAAATTGATTTTATGTTGGTTTGATTTGGTTTATAGTTTTAATAAACCGACATAATTGGTTTTTTTTTTTTCAATAAAAAATCAAACCAACCTGACCTATGTACACCCCTATATAAATATAGTAGGTGGAAAATAGTAACGTACTGTATTCGTATTGGGTTATTGGTTTACCCAATAACTCAATAAGAAAAAACAGAAACCGAACCAATAATCCAATCATTTTTTTTATAAAATCATTAAAAAATCGTTAATCCAATAACCCAATAATAATAAACCCATTTATCGGTTCGATTTTTGCATACCCCTACCTCCCATAGCAAATTTTTTCCATTATTCCTCACTCTTTTTGGCTACCTTAGTTGAACTTAAATTTTAAATTAATCCTTTTTTTTTTTTTTTACATTTTAATTGAGATCTCATGAAGTATTGATGCGACAGTATATTTGAACTTTTACTAGATAACTCATTTAGCAAGGCCGCCAATCTAAAATGGAAATTTGAAGCTTAGAGTACTTTGTATTCTATATGAGAATATATTTAGCATGGTCTAATTGTTTAAATTGGAGAATTAACGTGGAAGTACTTTGTATTTTCTGAGTTTAACTTGAGTATAGAGGGTATTTGATCATGAGAATTTTTTATTTTTTCTAGAAAAACTATTTCACTTTAGTGAAAATTGTAGTGTTTGGCCATAAGAATTTCAAATATAATTTGAAATTGCATTTGGAAAAGTAAAAATAAGTTAAACTTGTTTTCATTTGTACTCCTCTCGCAAAAAGTTAAAAACAACTCCAATTTATATTCATGGCCAAACACAACTCTGACTTCAACTCCAATTCCAATTTCAATTCTAAAAAGTTTTGATTTTCATGGTCAAACACCTACTAAATGTGTAAAAATAGAGAATTAACGCTAAAGTACTTGTATTCTCTGATATAATCCATTCAGCATTGCCCGATCACTTAAAATAGAGAATTGACATGGGGTACTTTAATTTATATTCTCTGAGATATAGCAGCTAAGAGAAGGCAATAATTAATTATTTAATTTGATGGAGCTGATGTATATAACATTATCCTTTTTTATATTTTGGTAAATTAGGTACAACATTATCATAGAATCAATTTGTGTTGCAATTTTCTTGATATATACATGGAGAGTGTAGAATTGGGCATATGATATATACTCAAAAAATTGGAGAAATCCTTGAGGTTGAATGATATTAAATCCATACAAGTTACTCTATGATGATATAGCTCAAAGGCTTGTCCATTTTTCTTCATTGACTCCATCAACAAAAATGATTATGTTTCTTTTACTTACTTAAGTCTAATTTTGTTTTTAACTTCTTAATTTTATTCTTTTGTGTAGTCCCTGATTTTAAAATCACTTATTATTTTCCTTTTTTGTTTTCAAGTAGAAAAGAGATTGAAGCTCAATTGTCTCTATAATATGATTTTTTGTCAAAAAATATTGTCCTAAGATTAACATCGGAGAATTACAGCTGGCTGGGTTATTGCTCTCAACATTAGAATATACGTGTAACTTATTTTTAATTAATAAGAACAACAATAATTATATATCCAGTGTGTTCTCACAAAATGAAAGCTAAAAAGGATAGTACAATTTCATTCAAATTTTATCGTTCATTAAGAGAATTAGTAATAACTAATGGAGTTCGAATGAAATAGTTATTAGATTATTATATCAGTAAAATGTTCATGCGTTTGAAAATTATATGTTTGATGAAACAAACTCTAAAAAACAGTAGGGCCGAATATATAAGTAGCCCCCGAATTTATTACTTCCTCCGTTTAAAAAAGAATGACCTACTTTCCTTTTTAGTATGTTTCAAAAAGAATGATCCCTTTCATATTTTGGCAATACTTTAATTTCAACTTTCCACATGACATGTTTAGGGCCACATGATTAAAGAGCATTTTGTTACATTTGACACAACTTTATTTAAAGCCACAAGATTCAAAAATTTTCTTTATTTTCATAAACTTTATGTCAAGTCAAAGTAGATCATTCTTTTTTAAACGGAAGGAATAAATTTTTTCGTATTAACAACTCAATTAGGTTATGTTTCTATTGGACCCTTAAATCTTTCATAAACCGTATCAATTTAACTCAATCATCTAACTTGACACATTCTGTGTTCTCACATTTTTTTAGCGCGTGAAATCATAAGAAAGTAGCTAATATTGAACTTCCAACGTCAAATAGCGACGGCAAAAAATCTGACAACAATGGTGGAGACGAGAATACAGGTACTGTTGAATCCGACAACAATACAACCTCAAGATCTCGATTAACCTGTAAATACGTAATTTTATTTCTCTCGAAAGTGTACTTTTACCCATTTACCCCATCTTACCATGCACCCTCAATCATGTGATAATCCCCCCACTAAAAGCCAAATAAACAAATCCATAACCATCTTATCATAACAAACCCTCAACAAATTCACCATACACCCTAACTAATTTCGCCACCTCACACCCCCTACCCCATACCCCCTTCTACCTTACGCACCTCACCCCAATTCTAATGACACACACCCCACAAATAGAGAGGCCCACAGGAATTTCCATAGAGAGCAACACACTCACTGCCTACACAATTCATTTTCTCCATACATTTTCTCATATATACATAGACAGAATTCTACCAACACAAAAAAAAAGAGATCACACCAAAAATACTCTCACCATTAATACATCATTCAAAGAATAATAAACACACAGAACACACACCTTACATACACACTAAAAAACCCACTCACTATTATATTAACACACACATATACATACCCACATACTCCACAATTCCAGGGACCACACTAACATACGTAGCTGAACACTCTCACAAAAGAGAATTGGGACCATATACGCACACATTATTCATATACACTATCACATATACATACACACATGCATCAATATACATACAAAGCACTTATAGAAACATCACACATACACCAAACATATAAACACACACCACACATCAGAGAAAGGGGGATATACTCACACACACCTGATATATAAAAATGGAGGAATAGAGAAAGCTGAGGGGAGGGGGAAGAATCTTTCACAAAACACTAATACACTCATTGATATATACACACACTCACCACCAGATACATATAGATAGAGACACACCTCACTATTTCTATTTTTCATTGACACAACAACACTAAACTCACACAAAAATGCTATGAATTGAGCGAGAGAGATTGAACGGACAAAGAAAGAAGATCGAGAGAGAACAATGAGAGGGAGAGATCAAGACAAGCATAGAAAGTTGAAAAAGAAGAGAAAATCGAAGAGGAATAGATTTTCCGATGAATTCTCGCCAGAATCGTAACTCCATCACTGTTCGACTGCAAACCCACTGCCATTTTCAACCAAAACGGCTCCACCAAAAAATCACCGACCAAAGTACCCAAATACCACCGATGATATCCCCAAACCCGACCAAATAGTCCACTGTTGTTGTTCCTTTTCCGGCAATAAAATATCTTGCTGGAAACTCTTCAAAATAGTTCAAATCCATTGGGAAGTCAGCGACACAGTTACAGTTAGTCCATGAAAATAAAGATAATCCAGCGAAATTCTGATTCCAATCCCATTTAGGTAAAATTTGTTCGTTATTTCAATATTTTTTGGTCTGATTTGGTGATTAAACTGAGTTCGTGATCAAAGTTTGTCGAGTTTTGATTTGTATTGAGGTCTGACGATTCTCGATCAAGTAATCCGGTTTAATCGAAATAAAATCATTGATTGAAGTTTGATTCATCAACTCTGTTCTTCTTTCATTTATATTTTAATATGGTGTTTGATATTGATTGCGTGATTTAAATGTGGTGGATTTTGTGATTTGTTGGTATGTTTTGAGTATATTTGAATAATGTGGAGTGTCGTTTCCTGGATTGCTATCTTAAAATTGAGTAACTGCATGTGATTGTGAATGTAATTGGGGACGAAAATGAAAAAATGGATAAAAAGGTGAACATGGATTAATTTAGATTTATTGATGTTTTTTTAGTTTGGTTTAAATATGAATGTTGTTGAACACGATAGTATCATGATTAGATCTTTAAATCAATAGGCGAATTCTAGGTTTTGGGGTAGGCAACTCGTAAGATTCTAATCATCAAATGTGTAAATGTTTATGTTGAGTGATTTCTCCATTTTTATTTCATTTCATTAAATGTATTCATTTAGCCGGAAAATGCCCCGAGGCTCATTGTATTTATTCACTGGAGAATACCTCGACGTATTATGTTGGCGAAAGATGATCGTGGTCAAGGCCCGAGGCATTGGGTAGAGCATAGTTTAGGAATAGTGTAGGTTAGCGTAGTTTCATTTAAGTATCTTTTATTTTGGACTGTAATAATTGGACTAGACACTATATTTTTGAACTTGTTTTGTTTATTTGTTTGTTTGATTGTTTTGTGTGTTTAATGTGGCTTATATATTCATAGTGTCGTACTAGTTGATATACTCCACGAAGAGACTGTAGTTGAACCACGGGACCAAGGGGTGCCTAACACCTTTCCCTCGGTCAACAGAATTCCTTAACCGAAATCTCTGTTCGTGGATCAGTTTTTAGAGTCAAACCATTTTGAAAAGGATTTCCAAAGGTGACTTGGCACGCTCGATTTATGCCAAGTGGCGACTCTGAGTTTAAACGTAACAATCCTTTTTGAAATAAATTTCCTTTTTGTCACTTAATAATAAAACCCTTTCAAACTTAAAATTTATCTTTTTTGATTAAAAAGGGGTGTGACAGCTCTGGCGACTCTTCCGGAAATTTTTTAGAATTTGAGCTTATTTTTTAGTTGTATCGGCTTAGTTTGACATTATAGGTGTATAGACATTTTATTTTTGTTAATATTTGTGTTATTGTTTTATCATTGTTGGATGCTTATGTGCTCTTTGTTTATAGTTTTTTCTCTTATGTGTTACCGCTTTATGTCTGGCATCATGTGCATTACCTCGGGTCATTCTTTCACAACAAGTCTCATAGTACACGTGTGTACATGACCTCTAGTTGAGTCACCCTAATTTTAGGAGGGAGGGCCATTGGGTGTATAGAGTAGGTGGAAAGTTGTCGCAGCAACTATCGATCATACGCTCCCCCGAACAGCCTTGTTAGTGAACCCCATCTAGGTCAGCCTTTAGTTCATGCTTATCTGCATCATATTGAGACCTAGCGAGACTCACTTGGTCCTTTGTAGGAGACTCACCCCTAAAGCATCCCTAAGTGCTAATTGTCACATCTTTAAGGGTAATAGGGTCATTTGACGGACTGATTTGGGAAAAAACATGTGCAAGTATTAAAGAAAGTGTGTAGACAAGAAAAAATCAAAAAGAAAAATCTAGTGTGTAGGCAAGGAAAAATCGGAAAAAGAACAGAAAAAGAAAAGGCGAGTCAAAAAAAGAGTTTCGTAGTTTTTAAAGTTCTTTATGGCTTTTGTTTTTCACAATCCAAAAATGCAAAAAGATTTTTTTACCTTTTGCATTCATATTGTCAAAACAAAAACATCAAAAAGATTTTCCTTTTGTTTCTTTAGCAAGCATTCATAATTTGAAAATTTTAAAAAAGATTTCTTTCAATAGGAGTTTTTTATAAAAGAAAAACTTTTAAAAAAATGGTAGAAGTTTTGTATATTTAATATAACAAAAATACCAAAAAATATTTTTCTTTCATAATTATTGGTGTCAGTTTTATGTGAAGTGTCTAATTAAAAATCCAAAAAGATTTTATTGACGTTTTTCATCGTCTGTCTTTGGTTGTGTCTCTTAAATCAAGGTTTATTTTATTAATTAATTCTTAATTTCTAATCTGGACGAACTACCCTCCCCTAATTCTCTTCTCTCGGGAGTGAGATATGTAGGCAACCTATTGTGGGTTCGGGGATCTTATTTAAAAAATTTAAAAAGATTTTCTTCACTCTTTATTAGAGTAGGAGTCATATATATATCTCTAAAAGAAAACCACAAAAATATTTCCCTTTAATAGTTTCAAGTTTCATTTTCATATAAAATTCAAAATTGAAAACCCAAAAAGATTTTTCTTTGGTAATCATAGGTTTCATTTTGTACAGGAATCTGAAAAATTTTAAAAAAGTTTCTTCACTCTTCATTTAGAGTAGGTGTCATATACATCTTTAAAAGAAAACTACAAAAAGATTTTCCTTTAATAGTTTCAAGTTTCATTTTCATATGAAATTCAAAATCGAAAACCCAAAAATATTTTTCTTTGATAATCATAGGTTTCATTTTGTATAGGGATGTTAAAGCTAAAAGATTCAAAAAAAGATTTTTGTCAGTTCTTTTGACAATTTGTTACTTTCTTTTCTTCTAAAGTTACAAGAAAAAGAAAAAAGAGTTTGATTGGCCATTTTGCGGTCGAACTTCACAAACTACGCACACCTAATTCTCTCCTCTAGGGGGTGAAATACTTAGGCGCCCTTCTTGGGTTCGGTGATCTTTTTTTTAAAAAAAAAGAGGTTTTGAAAAAATGTTGAACTCTAACACATTTGTTACCTCTTCTTCAGTTAGTCTAAGGTGGTTGGTTTGTGGCATTCTGGCTGGTCCTCCACATCACACCAAGTCTAAGGAAGAGTTAGTCATATCTAACAAGGATATAGAGAGTGACATCCTGGATCAGACAAAAAGTCGGGAAAATGAGAGTTTAAAGCAAGAGATTTTGATACTAAGGCAACAAATGACAGAAATACACCGAGCTTGGGTCAGTGGGTTGTCTCCTCCTCCACTTCCCACTATTGACCCCGTAAATATTTTAAGTTTTTCATCAGAATTGCAAAGTCAGTTTTCTACTGTTTTTGATGCACCACAAGATGCCTCGGAAGTTATTCCACGTCAAATGCATCCTAATATTTCCACCACTCTTTTTCTAACTCCTCAGTATAAGCCTACTACATTCACAACACACATATCGTCTGTGATTTGGTTGCTCAACCTTCTACTAAGGCTTCCATATTAGTTGTTTGCCCAACGATTGTGCTTCCCCAGTTCACTAGTGAATCCACGTTCAATACTCTTGGTGATCATTGCTATACTCCCGAGCCTACATTTAAGTTAATTGGATCACCAAAATTTCTTACCAAGAAGCCTAGCATGCCAGAAGAGTAGAGAAAATGGTTTGGAAAGTGAAGAATGTAAAAAATGATATGAAAAGTTCCCTGGGACTTGCGGGTTATGAAGATGTTTCATATAAAACTGGGCCATGTTTTCAAGTGTTAACCTTACTCCAAGCTTTGAGGCATCAAAATTTGAGGAGCATGATGGACATGAGGGTTCGTGAAATATTTGGGACGATATTGCAATCAATAAAGCGAAACTGAAGAAAAGAAGAAGGGAAACACATTAGATCCACACCAATAGTGTCAGACCGAACTTACATATTAGATCCACATGCTCACCTACAACAAGGTTTCTCTTCGCAAATCCATGATATTTCATTCCACTTCCTCAGTATCCTTTGAACAATGCATAATGGTATAATCATCCGTCTTCTTATCCACAATGGCGTGCAACGGTCCTTCAACATCGTTCTCGAACCTCACATATTTACCAAGGAACTTCTAAGTCCAAGTTTCAACCGAGGCTGAAGTTTGCAAAAATGAAGAAATCAAAGGATAATTTTACACCAATTGGGGAATCATATGTCGGTTTATTCCAGAGATTGAGATATTTGGGCATGATCACTCCTCTCATTGGGTGTCCTCCTGATCCATATTTAAGAAATTTGGATCCTCATGTACGATGTGCATATCATTTTGATATCTAGGGTCACAATATTGAAGGTTGTAGTGTTTTGAAAAGAGAAATAGAAAGGATGATTCAAGAAAAATTGATCGTAGTACAAAATATTGAAACTACAAAGGTCACACAGAATCCTTAACCAACACACGATAATGCAAAATATGTGGGAAGAAATAAGTTGAGCATGGGGATCCAGAACTTATTTGTTGAAGGGAATGTGTCTGACAATGGTGGAAGCTCTAGTCATGTTGATATACAAATCAGTGGCTAAGATGTCAGGCTCAAGAATTCAGAAGTTACTCCTCTCCCTACTAGGAAGAGATCTAGTAATTTGTTTTGTTTTCTTTTTTGTTGTCCCAATTATTTCAAGGTTGTAGTTCGGGATCTATCTTGTTTTGTCCTTTTGTCGTTTATGTTTAAACCCTTCTATCTTTCATTTTAACTAAATAGAGTATCCCTTTTTCCCTTTGTGTTTAAAATATGTGTTGTTTGTTTGTTTTCTTTACATAGTACATTTTATATTGGTTTTAGTGATATGGCATACTTGCATTATTTTCATCTAGATCTTGAAATACGATTTAAGCGTGAACTTTGAATCAGAGGGCTAAAGTTAGAAAAAAGGGATCTGAGAAAATAAGTAGAGTGTTGAGACATTGGGTGACCAAGTTGAAGCCTTCTTTGAAAATGAAGGAAATGATTTTGAAAATCGCATGAATAAATTGGTCATCAAATCAAAGACATATCTCAATTAGGTCAAATAGTGGATGCACGATCCTATATCAAGAAGAACAGAAAGAAAATCAGTTTCAGGAAATCATGAGTCATTCAATGTGAGGAATGTATAACAAAGGTGGAGTTGTATATTAGACAAACGCAGAAGAAGTCGTGACGCGCAGACTCAATTAAAGTTAGTGCTGTAAAAATATCACGAATAATCTCCATCTTTCACTTTCACATTTCATAATATGTACTTGCATTTTCAAGGATTGATATGATAGAGGTATTTTATTCTGTTATCCAAACATTGTATCATCCTTTGTGAAACCCGTTTGAGCTTTAATTCTATTTTATTTCATATCCCTCTTTTGGAATCAAGATAAGAGTCAGCAAAGTTCAAAAGAAAAGTGTCAAGCAAAAGAATAGAGTCAGAAAAAATTTATTAAAAAGAAAGAAAAAAGAAGAGTGTCAAGAAAAATAAAGCCAGAAAAAGTTTCAAAGAGGAAAAAAAAGAGTCAAAAAAAAAGAGAAGAGAAGAAATCATAATCAAGCAAAACAATGAGTTGTCGGAACTACGTGTGATCTGATTCTCCTCTCTCGGGAGTGAGATATGCAGGCTGCCCTACTCGGGGCTCGGTCCAACCAAATAAACAATTTAGAGTCACCTAACCAAAATAAACTGGGGCATGAGTTAATCCTCATTGTTTGAGTCGATTTCAAAAGTTGTAAGTCCCACCCCACTTCAAGTGTTATTTGAGACTCATGCAAAATCCAAGTTGTAAGTCCCTTCTTTCTAACCTTATACAAAAGCCAAGTTACAACCAAAGAAAGACCTTCAGATCAATCTCTGAAAATGATAAGGCTAGACATGTAATGCATATGATACGCATTTTGGGAACTATCTGTCTTCCTCAGCAGAATCAGGAGAGAAATAAAAATAAGAGTCTTATTGGTGAAAACCTTCACAGACACTGTAAGATGATATTAAGTTAAGAGAGATAAAAATAAGAGAGTCTTATCAATAAAAATCCTCACGTGCATCGTAAGATGACTGTGAGTTGAGAGAAATGAAAATAAGAGAGTCTCATTGGTGAAAAATCCTCATGGACACCATAAAGCAAAGGTGAGCTGAGAAAAAAAAAATGAAAGAGGCTTGTTGGCAAAAACCCTCCAAGACATCACTAGCCAAATGAGGTCTTTGAATGCAATTGACCCAAGGAAGCAACTCAGTTTCAGGGCCATTAACTTAACAACAATTGGTGGAAAGTTTGGATGAAAAGATCAGACAGCTTAATCCAAAATACATGTCATAATCACTAGAGTTGACTGTCATTTTCAGATAATTTTTCTTTTCTTTTTTTCAAATGGGGACATTCATTTTCTTCTCTTCATTTTTATTTTATTTCTTGAGTTAGTTATCCAAATAAAAAAATCATTGTCATTTTTCTCTTGTATTTGAGTCAAGTTCATGTCAAAATAAGTAAGAAAAGATTTCAAAATTGGCTACCAGCTTTTTCAATTGCACAAAGCAAGACAAAAAGCTAGCACATGAAAGAGACATGATTGTGAGACAAAATAAGGCATGCAGAAAGTTTTGTCTACAGACAAGTCTGGGAACTCAATGGAATACTAAGGTTCAAAGAGTTTATCTGAGAAGCATAACAAAGCAGAGATACTATGTTTGTTTCAGAGTCACTCTTAATAATCTAAGTTTGGATTAATGATGCAGCAAGTCAATGACATATGCTAATGATTGGAAGCAAGGTTAAATGTGACCAGCACAAGAGCAATAACCTCGAAAGCCAAATCCACAAATTAGCCACCATGTTTTAAACTCACAGGTTTTCTTTAATAAAATAGGTAACCTGTTACCTTAAAATCTAGGACTTCAGTGCATAAATATCAAGGGCCGCAATGCCTCACTTCTACAAATGCAGAAAGCAATTTTGCTGCACAGGTTTGATAATCAAATCATGGTAAAAATTCATCGTCATATATCCCTCGGAGACACACTTCCTTTTCCAGGTATTTTAGTTTTCAATTGCTAGGTGATGCACTTCTTAAATTCCCCTCATCTCCTAGAAGACGTACCTTCTAGTCGAGTCATTCTCCTTGACTCTTAGAAGATGTATTTCCTAGTCGAGGTATTCCCCTTGATTTCTAGAATATTTACTTTCTAGTCGAGTCATTCCCCTTAACTCCTAGAAAATGTACCTTCTAGTAAAGTCATTCCTTTGATTCCTAGAAGACATACTTTCTAGTTGAGTCATTCCCTTTGACTCCTAGAAGATGTACCTTCTAGTCGAGTCATTTCTCTTTATTCCTAGAGGATGCACTTTCTAATCGAGTCATTCCCCTTGACTCTTAGAAAATGTACTTCCTAGTCGAGTAATTTTCCTTGATTCCTAGAAGATGTAATTTCTAGTTGAGTCATTCCCTTTGACTCCTAGAAGATGTACCTCCTAGTCGAGTTAGTCCCCTTGATTCCTAGAAGATGTACTTTCTAGTCGAGTCATCCCCCTTGACTCTTAGAAGATGTACTTCCTAGTCGAGTCTTTTCCCTTGATTCCTAGAAGATGTACTTTCTAGTTGAGTCATTTCTATGACTATTAGAAGATGTACCTCCTAGTCGAGTCATTCCCCTTGATTCCTAGAAGATGTACTTCCTAGTAGAGTCATTCCCCTGGACTCCTAGAAAATGTACTTTCTAGTTAAGTCATTCCAATTAACCCATAGAAGATGTATTTCCTTGTTTGGGTAGAAAATATACTTTCTAGTCGAGTCATTCCAATTAACCCATAGAAGATGTATTTCCTTGTTAGGGTTTTTCAAGTAGTTATGATGTGAATTTCACAAAATTCCTCTGATTATAAACTGGGGAAAATTTTAATTCTTATGTTTGGAACTTCACTTTTCTAAAAAAAAATAGAATTTTTCTTTATCATAATCTTTGTTTGAGATAACACTTGATCTAGTTTTGAAATTGAAAGTCAAGAGCCCGTTTGAAGAACAGGCTGATGAAATAGAAAATCGGGAGCTTGCCCGGAGAACAGAGTGAGAAAATTGCAAGTCAGGAGTCCGCCTAAAAAATAGGGTGATCAAATTACAAGTCGGGAGCTCGCCAGGAGAACAGAGTGAGGAAATTGCAAGTCAGGAGCCTGCCTAAAGAATAGGGTGATGAAATTAAAAGTTGGGAGCTTGCCCGAAGAACAGAGTAAGGAAATTTCAAGTTAGGAGCCCACTTGAAGAACAGGGTGATGAAATTGAAAGTCGGAAGCTCGCTCGGAGAACAAAGTAAGGAAATTGCAAGTCAGGAGCCCGCTTGAAGAACAGGGTGATTAAATTGTAAGTCGGTAGCTCACTCGGAGAACAGAGTGATAAAATTGCAAGTCAGGAGCCCGCCTAAAGAACAAGGTGATAAAATTGAAAGTAAGCAGCAAGGTTAAGAGATTGAAAGTCAAGTAACAAGGTGAAGCAATTGAAAGTCAATAAAGTGAGAAAATTACAAGTCGGGAGCCCGTTCGATGAACAAGGTGATGAAATTGAAAATACAAAGATTAAAAAATAGCAAGTTAGGAAAACGCCTGGAGAACAGGATAATAAAATTGAAAGTCAAGCAACGAGGTGAAGAAATTATAAGTCAGGAGTCCGCTTGAAGAATAGGGTGAAGATTTCCAAATTTAGGATCAAGGTTCAGAAGCACCACCGACAGAACATAGTCAATTTGTGAGTTCATCCCCAACATCAAATTTTGTATGGAGAAAGAATCTATTCTCAAGTTCAACCCAAAGAAGATCAGATCTTTTGTCAATTTTGAAAGCATCAGAAACCCAAGTCAAGAGTCCAAAAGATTCTGCATAGATAGGGCTTTTGTAATTTCTATTATCTTTTAACTTATAATTTTTATTTTTGATATAATGACAGAGCTGTGGACCGAAACCTCGACAGGACCTCACTCAACTCTCTAACTCGATATAATCTCTCTCCTCCCAACCCTTTTAATATACCTGTGACTTTATTCCCTCATAACTTGGGTAGGTAGTATATCCTAAATCTAGACTCGGTGGTACTCTGTCCTTCTTTTCTCCCCTTCGAATTATGGCCGAGTTAAAATTCAGTCTCATCTCCTTCTTTGTCTGAAAACACTTTGTGTTTATATCCAAAGCGGGGCATGATGTAGACACGTAATTTTGTCCTTCCTGAAAGTGTATTTTTACTAATTTACCCTATCTTACCATGCACCCTCAATCATGTGATAATTTTCCCCACTAAAAGCCAAATAAATAAATCCATAACCATCTTATCCTAACAAACCCTCAACAAATTCACCACCCACCCCAACTAATTTCACCACCTCACACCCCCTACCCCCTTCTACCCATGCATACCCCACCCCAACTCTAATCACACACACTCCATAAATAGGAAGACCTACGAGAATTTCCATAGAGAGCAACATACTCACTGCTTACACAATTCAACTTCTCCATACATATTCTCACATATAAATAGACAAAATTCTACCAACACACATAAAAAAAGAGCTCACATAAAAAATACTCACACCATTAACACATCATTTACGAAATAATAAACACACAGAACACATACCTTACATGAAGACACACACATCGCACATACATTAAAAAAACACTTACCATTATATTGACATACACATATACATACTCACATACTCCACAATTCTAGGGACCACACTCACATACATAGCTGAACACTCTCACAGAAGAGAATTGGGAGCATATATACACACAATATTCATATACACTATCGCATATACATACACACACATAGCAATACACATACAGAGCTCTCATAGAAACATCACACATACACCAAACATATGAACACAGACTACACATTTGAGAAAGGGGGATATACTCACACACACTTGATATATAAAAATAGAGGAATAGAAAAGCTGGGGGAATCTTTCACAAAACACTAACACACTCACTGATATATACATATAATCACCACCGGATACACATAGATAGAGACACACCTCACTAGTTTGATTTTTCATTGACACAACAACACGAAACACACATAAAAAATGCTATAAATTGAGCGATTTCAATGGAGAAAGAGAGAAGATTAAGAGAGAACAATGAAAGTGAGAGATCCATACAAGCATAGAGATCTGAAAAAAGAAAAGAAAATCTAAGAGGAAAAGGTTTCTGGTGAATTCTCATCGGAATCAAAACTCCATCACTGTTTAGAGACAAATCCACTACTGTTTCTGGCCAAAATGACTCCACCAGTAAACCACTGACCAAAGCACCCAAATATCACCGGTGACGTCCCCAAACCTGACCAAATAGTCTACTACAATTATCGCTATTTCGGAGATGGAACATCTCATCAAAAACTTATCAAAACTGATCGAAACAATTCAAATCCATTGGAAAGTCAGCGAAACAGTTACAGCTACTCCACAAAAATAAAGCTAATCTGGCGAAATTCTGATTCCAATCACGTTTAGGAGAAATCTATTGTGGGTGCTCCTTATTTCAACATTTTTTGGTCTGATTTGGTGGTTAAACCAAGTTTGGGATTGAAGTTTGTCGAGTTTAGGTTTGGATTAAGGTCCAGGGTGCTCGAATCAAGTAATCCGATTTGATCAAAATAAAATCATCGATTAAGGTCCAATTCTTCAACTTTGTTCTTCTTTTATTTTTATTTTAATATGGTGTTTAATGTTTATTACGTGATTTAAATGTGGTTGATGTTGTGATTTGTTGGTATATTTTGAGTATATTTGAACAATATGGAGTGTCATTTCTTGGATTGCAGTCTAAAAATTGAGTAACTGCATGTGATTGTGAATGTAATTAGGGACAAAATAAAAAATAGATAAAAAGGTGAACATGGATTGATTTAGATTCATTGATGTTGGTTTAGTTTGAATTAAATATGAATTTTTTTTAATACGATAGTAGTATGATTAGACTGTTAAATCAATAGGCAAATTCTAGGTTTTGGGGTAGACAACTCGTAGGATTCTAATCATCAAATGTGTAAATATTTGTGTTAAGTGATTTCTCCATTTTTATAGCATTTCATTAAATGTATTCATTTAGCCGGGGAATTCCCCAAGGTTCATTGTATTTATTCATCGAAAAATTGTAAGACCCTGCAAAACTTCTAAGCTTAGTTCAGTCCTTTAATCTTGTCAAGGGGCCCGAGACCTAGAAAATTTTAGCTAAGTTTCTAGACTTAGTTTATTTTTAGTCTTCGAAAGTTGACATTCTCTTTTTGCGACCTTAATGTCCTTTAATGGTCTATATTTTTGTTAATTCATGATCAGGAATATCTATAGGGGTTTCCGAACAAATTTTAGAATTTTTGAACCTCGGTTAGACCTTGTTTGAAATCCCAAAATAGTGAGTCAACGTGATGTTGGCACATCGCATCGCCAATCACGTCGACAGAAAAAATGTTACTCAGTTTAGGGAAAATTCTAGTGAACCGATGCGATGTCAGCACGTCCCGTCGGTTATCATGTTGGTACCCACGACGTACCGTGTCGACTGTAGCGTCGTTGGTCACGTTTTTTGTCTTTTAAACACACGTTCTGAAGGGTAATTAGGTCATTTTACCCAAACCTTCAGCCGTCATAACACAAAATTTATCTCTTTTTTGGCTAAATACATTCATTATTTCACAAGGGCTCAAGAACAAAAAATCCTAGGTGATTAATTTCAATTCAAGGACTCAAACTTTCTTCCATCAATCTTCAAGAAATTGTCAACCAAGGTATGTAAAGTGTTCATCCAAGGGTCCCTTTCACCCTTGGAGCTCAAGAAAACCTCTTTAAAATATGAATTTTGAATTCCATGTTATAGGTTTGATTGTACACATGGTTATGTTGTGGTATGATTTCCAAGATTGAATCATTATTGAATTATCATGAATTTATGTTAAGTATGTGGATTGAAATCCTTAAATTGAAGTACTTGATATAGCCATGATGTATTAGTTATTGAAACATGCCCTAGAAAAGGTTATGCCTTCCAAGTGTTTGTTAAAATTCCTAAGTGATTAAGAATTATGCATTATGACCTATTTGTGAGTTGTATGATAAAATTATGATGTACCCACATGTTTAAATAATTCCCATGCTGAAAGCTATATCTTGTAATGATTTGGTGGAATGCTCATAAGTATGGATTTGTGAAATTATGATATGTTAGCATATGTATCCATTCATGTGTAAGCTTATGACTTGCGAATGCTTCATGAAATCCCTCAACCATAGTATTATGAGTTGTTGACTATGATCATGTATTCAAGTAGTGTCATTTCTCATTTATTTTCATGCTATCGAGTCCTAGGGGTATTTAATACCTGACAATTTAGCGGTGTGCCTAGAGCCAATATCAGTTTTCAAGATAACCTCAGTCAAGCCATGATTAGTAGAATTCAGTCAGTATCAAAACTTAGGAAAACTCAGCAGTATTTAGTTCAATCCTTAGTAACTCAGTCAGTTAACAAAATTCAGCAATATTTCGCCAGTCAACAGAATTCAGTGACCTCGGTCCAGTTCAGTCCAGTATACTTAGTTCAGTGTCTATTCAGTTGGGAGCAGGATTTATCACCGAGTGAACCCAATTATGGGAACTCACCTACCAGCAGAGGGTGTGATTCTTAGGAGTAGTCCTTGGGTTCTAGAACTATATATCCAGCATAGGTTGAGACATCAACACTGACAGTTGAGGGTTGATGAGGTAGATTAACACTGCCAGATGAGGTTCCCACCATTCTCCTTTAGGGACACTGCCAGATGAGGGTCACTTATAGCTTGTCCTTAAGAGTGGTGCGGTATTGACACCCTTCTAATTGGGGTTACAGATTGGACCCCAACTAAGTTATAATATCTTATTAGGGGTATGTCAATTAGATGACTACCTCTCATAGTCTCAATCTCAGTCTTCTGTAAAGAACTCAGATAGTTCTACAGATTTCAGGACTATCAAATATAGTCAATCAGCTTAATACAGAACTCATCTAGTTTCATTAGAATTAGGACTGTCAGACACAATCACTCAGTTATCAGTTATCAGTAATCCATGTTAACAGTAAACTCAGTATTCAGAATCCTTATGATTTTAGTTACTGTTAAGTATTCATACATGTATTCTCACGTAGTCATGTTCATGTTATTCAGTCAGTTTAGGTCATGCATATGAACTCTTGCATTCTGCCTTACCTCACTTTGCATACCAGTGCATTCACACGTCCTGGCGCATACTTTTCTTTTATGCTATCGTGTTTTATACTATAGGTTCAGACACTCAGGTTCTCGATTGCGCTTAGTAGCTCAAATATCAACAGTCAGAGTCAGTGGTGAGTCCTCATATTTTGAGGATATAATTATTTCATTCTTCCAGTATTTTAATACTTAGTCATTTTCAGTAGATGGAGTTAGTTGGGGACATGTCCCATCAACTCCTTATTCAGACAGTTTAGAGACTTTCAGACTGTAGCATGTTCAGATAGTTATTTCAGTCTTGGTATTATCATACCTTGTTCAGACGCTGTTGGATTCTGTATTGTTTAGTATTTTGAACCTTATGGCAAGTTTTCCGCCAGATTTCTGCATTTATTTCAGTTATATTGTTATTACAATATTACTATTATTTAGTGCTCAGTTACATATATCAGTCATGGGTTAGCTAGTAGTCCTTCGGGATTATTAGCACCTTGTAGCATTTGGGGTACCATACTTGGGGCGTTACAAACTTGGTATCAGAGCCTAAGGTTCAACAATATCCTAGGAAGTCTGAAAAGCCACAGCTAGTAGAGTCTTGTGCATGGGTGTGTTGCGTGCCCCATTTATGTACAGGAGGCTATGAGATATTTTAGGAATAGTTTCCCTTATTTCAGTATTCATGTCGTATGAGTGAGCATGAGCTCTAATTAAACTCTCAGTCTAATCCTTCCTTCTCTTTCATCTATAGAAAATGCCTCTAAAGAGGACTCAGAGAAGAGGGACAGGGGATCAGCCAGCCCCTCAGCCCGATTAGACTAATCTTTTAGGTGAACATATCTCTCATGCAGAATTCAAAGCTGCATTCACTACTCTTGATCATTCAGTTGCCACCCATAATGAACGTTCAGTTGTCATTTTGGCCAACCCAGTGGCCAATTCTGCTGCAGCTAGGATTCGGGACTTCACCCGAATAAATTCTTCTTCTTTTCCCTGGTCTAAGACAGATGAGGACTCTCAGGAGTATCTTGATCAGGTGTAGAAGATTAATGATATTATGGGAGTGACTATTATCCAGAGTGCTGAGCTAGCTGTATATTAGTTGCAGGATGTGGCTCACACTTGGTTCAAACAGTGAAAAGCAGAGAGAGATATAGAGGCAGGGCCTATTGATCGGGAGGAGTTTCCCACCACTATTTTAAATAGCTTTTTTCCCCTAGAGTTGAGAAAAGCTAAGGTGCTAGAATTTATTAACCTATGGCAGGGCAACATGACAGTGAAAGAGTATTCTCTTAAGTTTACTCAACTATCTAGATATGCTCCTCATGTGGTGGCAGATAGCAGATCCTGAATGAGTAAGTTTGTTTCTGGAGTGAATAATAGTGTGGTCAAGGAGTGCAGGACCGTGATGTTGATTAGTGAGATGGACTTGGCTAGGCTAATGAACCATGATCAACAGATAGAGGAGCAGAAGAATAAGGAGAAAGAAAAGCAGAATAAGAAAGTTAGAACAGATAGGTTTAATTTCAATCAGCCTAAGTCAGAGTGTGGGAATCGTTCTCAATTCCTCCCAAAGTCCTCAATTCTTGCTCCTTCCTCTGTCAGTACTCCTTTTCTTAAGTTCAAGAATGGTAACAAAGATAGGGCGCTAGGCTCTAAGTCTAAGATCAGCGTTAGCAGTGCCCAAACTCATCTTCTTTATTAGACTTATGGCAAGAACCATCAGGGTATTTGCAAAGCTGACAGTGATGTTTATTTAGGATATAGAAATCCAAGCCACAGAGTCAGAGATTTTCCCCAGTCAGGTTTTCAGGGTCAGCCTAACCGTTCCTCAGCTCTGTCCGATCGCCCAAATCAGCAAAGTGCCACTTTCAGCACCACCAGTGGGCAACGCTAAAATATTCTTTATGCTCTTCAGTCCCGATAGTACCAGGAGAATTCTCCTAATGTGGTCACTGGTATGTTACAGATCTTTTATATACATGTTTATGCTTTGCTAGATCCAGGAACTTCTTTGTCTTTTATTACTCCTTATATAGTAGTTGATTTTGAAGTTAGTCCAAAAATTCTAGCAGAGACCTTCTCAGTCTCTATCCCAGTAGGTAAAACTA
>NW_025888497.1:34652-41246 GCF_002878395.1 Capsicum annuum | reverse complement strand
AACATTACGGAGCAAAGCATCTTGGGCATGATTTGAATAGGATATCTAAATAAGGAATCAAAACATGACAACAACTTGATGACATAGAATATAGGCCTATAGAACATAAGCTAGGATAGAATTACTAGGCCTTAGGCAATGCAACTTCTTACTTTCAAGCTTAGAAACACTTCTAAAATACTCCCTCAACTATACTATTCCCCTTAAATACCATACTCATTTGGTTCAACTTATGATTCTTACATGGGCATTGCTAAATCCATCTACCAAAGTCTAGACTGGACTAAATTCTCTCACCGTGATCAAGCCTAACTCAAAATTACATGATACAACACCTTACACCATAATACTAGTCTAAACCACATTTAAATTTTCTACATCTATTTCGGAGCTCACACCCTAAGCATAATATGTCTTACCGCTTCAATGACTAAGTCTAAACTCTTACTATGGATTCACTAGTGCATATTGCATTCCTCCACTTACATCCCAACATGAAATTCAAGTCTATCATTATAACCACATATGAACTTCAAGGCAAACACCCATAAGTCATACTTCTCATACTCTCTAAACCTCTATCAATAACAACTTTCTTGCACTACTCTTAAGAAGACATACCCAGAATTCTCAACTAACTACAACATATATCAAAGATTTACCCCAAAATTCTATATTCTTTAGCCTTAGATAGAAAAAAAAGGATAAATAATTTTTCTTAATGAGGGTTATAACTCTCTCATTTAAACCATTGCTTACCCATTATTATCACCACTATCATAACATAAGAAGAGGTCACTGAAGGGCTAACACATAAAGACCCGAAGCACGAAAGAATACTATACATAACTTTAACACTTAACTGAGGCTTGAGGAATAGAATGTCAAAGGCATGGATTTATTAAAGAGATCTAAACTGAGAACATAAATAATATACGAATTGTAGATGATTGAATTAACTTTCCAACGATATCAATTTTTTCTTAATCTGATACCCGAGCAAGAAGTTATGATCATTTTCGTCAGAACTAGTAAGCCACCGTGATAAAATCGCGTCACGATGAGCTTTTAATCCGCATTCCAGATAGGGTTGTTCATAAAATATCAAAAATCGAATTATTGAACCAAACCAAAAATTTTGGTAATTGGTATTTAGTAATTCGGTATTTGGTATGATATTTGGGAGTAAAATTTTAATATTTTGGTATTTGTGGTTGGGTTTGGTACAAGATATTAATACCGTTTGGTATTCAATATTTAACGAATATCGAATATATATATATATATATATATATATATATCCCAACCTAATAGACAATAGTACTAGTCATCCCAAAGAATCTCTTAAACCTTGGTAATATATTTATAAAAAGTACCAAAAAAATACTAAATAGGATTTCTATTAAATATACTCTTTGAAGTTTAAACATACATTTGCCCATCTCCAGCTTTAATATGGTATTACCAAATACCGTACCGAATTAAAGTTTAATTTACCTATTATAAACTACCGAACCGATGTTTATAAGTATGGTATGTGGTATCTATGTTCGAATACTGATTACCGGATTATCGAACCCAAGCTTTGAAAATACCTAACCGAATACCGAATGCCCACCCCTAATTCCAATTACGAATTTGTGGTTTAAATGATTAAGGGGCAATTGAGTCTTTTCCCATATCAACCCAATCTTTCATAACACGATTTGGGCACCAGTTAGGGCATTATTTTGCCTATCTTCTCCAATTTTCCTCTTAAGAAAACCCTACTTATCCCCTAAGAACAAATTCAATTTTTTTTCAACAAGAAATCAAGAATCTAAGTTTCCCCAAGTTCAAGAACCTTCAAGAAAGCTTCAAGAATGGTGTTTTCTTCTCAAGATTAAGGGTTTAAGGTATGTGGGAGTTCATCCATATCTCCCTTTTCACCCATGGAGCCCAAAAAGCTTTTCTTTAGTTAAAGATATGAACTTTCCCTTTTGTTTATGAAGTATCATGTGTTCAAGATGAATTTAAATCATGATTTCCTTAGTAATTTGACTAAACTCATGTCCAACAATGTTTTCATGAAAAGCTAGGTTATCTCATGCTTTAAGTTTCGATTCCCATGACGTATCCAATTGAATTTTATGTTATAATATTGAATGATGAACTTTGCGATGTCCACAAGTATTTCCAAGTGAATTAATCTATTCATTCTTTAAGTTTCAAGTTTCCATGTCCTATCCCCATAGATTTCATGATAAATACCCAACTTATGAAATTATTCATGCACCCATGTTGTTTTCACATGTACATCATATTCCTATATTCAAGTTCATGATCCCCATGTGTTTGATGAATTGCCCATGTCAGGGTCTTTGAACCATAATCACTTATTTCAGTGTTTCAAGATTAATATCATATTTTGTACTTATTCAGTGCTGGTGGGTTATGAACACCTGATACCTATGTGTTTTACATAATTTTCATTTTCAAGTAACAAGTCAGACAAAATCATAATTTTATTCCCATATTCAGATTATTACCTTTATAACGAAAGTTCCAATTTTATTTTATATTAAAGACATTAGTTTTTACGTGTTTACAATTACTTCAGAATCTGTATGCACTATTGTTTTCAAAATATCATGACCTGAGCTTATCAGTTAACAGTACATGCACCAGTTAGTATTCCAATGTCATTCAACTGGGAGTAGGATTTAGCACCGATCGAACCCAGGGATGGGGACTCACTTTCCAGTAAAAGGTGTGACCTCTTGTAGCAGTCCCTGAGTTTCAGAACTACGTAGCCAGCGTAGGTTAGAGATATCAACCTGCTAGTTGAGGATTGACAAGGTGTTTATCTGATAGTTAACATATATCTTATTAGAGCACCTACCAGTTGAGGGTAACTCATTAGTCCTTTGGGTCATTAGTTTAAAAGATCCACACAACTATGTGTTAGTACCCGTGGCACGATACTGAAATCCTTCCAACAGTCTCAGTCAAATATTCAGTATAGAATTCAGTTCAGGTTTGCTTAACCATAGCATACAGTTCATCAGTTATTCAGTTATCAGATTTCAGTATTTCAGTTTACAAACTATTTTAGAATCATGTTATATGCTTGCTCATGTATTCTCTGATTTTACAGCTTTTTGTCTTTCAGATTTAAGATTTATCTCAGTGATATAATAGATATACACTTCGTCTTGCATTCTCAGATATCACATTTTTCATGCATTCATACTCAGTATATTTGTGTATTTAGATCCTTAAGTTATGTCGGTTTCCACTCCGTAGTTTTAGACCCAGTATTCATACAGTACCCATATTTTACTATTTTTCAGCTTCAGTTCTATTTATATTAAACTAGTAAAGTTTTAAGGAACTGAATGTAGCGATTCACCAGCTTATCAGACTATATTTGTTATGCATGTTTTAAGATATTTCAGCTTTCAGTTTATTTCAGTCTCTTGGTGAGCCTACTTACACTTAGCATGCATGTTTTAAGATTATGTGTGCAATCAGTTTTACTTATTGCATTCACCCCCGCTTACTCAGTACATTCCAGAACTACTGATCCATATATACGTCTGTGTTGGTAGATTGTTTCATAATATATGTATCAATTGTAGTCCATACGATATGATCAGGCAGTTTTTGTTTTCAGCCAGTAGGTGATGAGTTTTCCTATTCGGGGACTTCAGTCAGATGTTGTTCGTGTACTTTACCTTATTATTCATTTGTATTGATTAACGGTAGTTGGAGGCATGTCCCAGCTATCTATTGTCAGTATAGTAGAGGCTTTATAGATGTCAGTCAGAGTCAGTCATGTAATTTCAGTTCTCTCTTCAGTTTTTATCAGATTGGAAATTGTATCAGTGTTATATTTTTCTCAGATTTTGTCACGATTATATTTTGGCACAGCAGAACTAGCTATTCAATATATTTTAAATCAGTTGCTCAACAGTATGTCAGTTCAAGGGTTAGCTTGGGATCACTTATGATTCCAAGTACCGTGTTACGACTAGGGGTAGTCTCGGGTCTTGACACACCATGTAGCCTATAACCATTTCCTTGATAATTTTTTTAACTTTTTTTCTAAATAGTAAAAAAATTACTCTCTCTCTTCCAATCAAAAATTCTCCTTAAAATTAGCAAAAGATCTAAAAATTAGATTTGAGAATTCACGGAGAAGTTATTGCTTTTTTCTTCTTCTTTTTTGTAGTAGTTATTTTTTTTTATGTTTTTCGTTAAAAATACACTGGAGTGATTCGGACAATGAGCAGAAAAAGAACAATGAGTAGAAAAATTATGAAAAAAAAGTGAAAAACATTTACTACTTTTGAATATTTTTTTTTTTACTTTTTTTTTACTACTCGTTCAACTCTTTTTTATTTTTCGTGTAAATTACCAGAATACATTATGTAGTTGTAACTATAATTGTTGTTAACATTATTATGTAACAAACAAACTATAATTTATGTATACATTCTGCAGCTATCATATACACCAACTAAATTATATGCAAATTATCATGAATAATTTTTCATGTATATATGTAGCATTTTAATTTTTTTTATGCATTATATAGTTGCAGATATAAGTGTTGTTAATATTCTTATGCGTACAAACAAAATATAATTTAGGAATACATTTTCGTATATATCAACTAAATTTACACATTAATTTTTATGGATAAAATTTTATACATACATAAAGATATTGAATTTATATACATAAGAATAAAAAGAAAAAGAAGAGAGAGAGTGATAAGGATAAAAATACTAAAAATTACACAAATAAACAACTTATGTTTCCAATATTACAAAAAATTTCAACTCCCTAAACATATTACAAAAATCCCAACATATACACAAAATGCTATGTATATATCAATTATGTTAGGTATATTAATAGGGAGAGAGAGTAAAGTAACTAAAAAAGTGGGAGATAGTGTAATTACTTCCAAAAGAGTTAGTATTTATGTATATTTATTTATGAATATCATCAGGAGAAAGAAAAAATAAAAAAATTAATATATATATATATATATAAAGGAGGAATAAGTCCTTGCTTATGTGGCATGTCTCACAAGCAAGTATTCCTATTTATCCTTTTTTTACAAATTTTTAGATTTTTCTATTTTTAAAGCTTATTTATCAATTAGTATTTCATTTAATTTTATGATAATTCGCATTTACTAATATAATAATGAATGATTGTAACTCTTCTTTTTATTAGGAATATCATTAATAAGTTTTAACTCCATACTTTTGATCTTCCCTCCCATCTATATTTATATTTCCTTTAAAACAAGATTGGAGGGTCTGGAATTGACATGCGCAGTAAATCAAGGGTACATGATGCTGCTTCTCTAATTAAACAACAAAGCTTAGGAAAACGAATTTGAATTATTACATGAATTTTCTAATTCTTAATTGATTGCTTTTGAATTTTCAGAGTATTTCAACGCCAATCCAGCATGCTTCTGAGCTCCCAAAGTGGAACTACGATGGATCAAGTATTGGACAAGCGTTCGGAGAAGACAGTGGAGTTATTCTATAGTAAGATCAGCGACTAATTTTTCTTTCATTCCTTTTTAGAAGAATTTTCCTTTCTTTCCTTTATACCTTATTTTTATTTTTTAAAAAAATGTTCCTTTCATTTTTTTCCTTTTCTAACCTCAACCATTTAACCTTAGTCCTCAGGCAATCTTTAAAGATCCTTTTCATGGTGGTAACAACATCTTGGTGAGTTGTTTAGTAAGGAATACTGATTCATGATGTTTTAATGAATCTTTGTTCTCATTATTTAGAAGTTTGGTCCTATTGTTTCTGTAATTGAAACAGGTTATTTGTGATGCCTACACACCAACGGGAGAGCCAATTCCTACAAACAAACGCCATAAAGCTGCTTAGATTTTTAGCGACCCAAAAGTTATATATCAAGTTCCATGGTAACTTTAAATTCTGCCTCTTATTTATCAATTAACTATTTCATTTAGTTTTAAGATAATTAGCATCTACTAATATAATAATGAATGATTGTAACTCTTCTTTTTATTAGGAATATCATTAATAAGTTTTAACTCTATACTTTTGATCTTCCCTCCTATCTATATAATTATTCTCAATTTTTTTATATTTATCTTAATTTTTTTAATTTAAAAAATACATTAAAAAAATTTAAAATTATTTCTTAATTATGCATTTAACTCTTTTTCCGTTTCAAAACTCAAATATATAATGAATTTATTTCATAAGTTAGTTAATCGCCTATATCCGCACCCCCCTACAAATGGTATCAGAGCCCAGTAATTTAAAAAATACAAAAGTGAGATATATGTTAGAGTTATCATCAGAATTTACCTATAAATTATTGAATTAATTATGAGAAGACCATTTAAAAATAGAGAAGCTTTTAGAAAAATTAAAGAATCCTTAATTAATAATTATTCAGAATATATAAGTCTAAATAAAATAAAAGAAAACCCACAAAGATTAGCCTACTTAATTACATTAATATCTAGTATTGAATCAAAATTAATAATCCATTTAAAATCTAGGAGAATGAAACACATACCACCTAATTATGATAAAATTAGAT
>NW_025888497.1:34081-34552 GCF_002878395.1 Capsicum annuum | reverse complement strand
AATTTTTTTAATTTAAAAAATACATTAAAAAAATTTAAAATTATTTCTTAATTATGCATTTAACTCTTTTTCCATTTCAAAACTCAAAAGTCAATGTTATTAATTTATGAATTTAATGATAATTTATTATGTAATGAAACAACATAAGTCTATATGTCTATATTGTATATAAGTGAAAATAATAATGTGACATGCTTTTAAAGCCATCATTCATACTGTGATCTTTTTAAGCCTTTTTTTTATAACTAAAACCATCAAAAACTAATTATAGTGAGTCATTAAAGTTGAAAGAATATTTACATTATAGTGGGTCATTAAAGTTGCAAGAATTGAATTGAAATAATAAATCATTAAGCTGGATACGTGCCTTTTCAATTGCATCATAGCCTTTTCAGGTTTCAAGGTTCAACATATAGTAATAATATTGAGTATACATTTGGAGATCAAGTTTTGTCTCTCCCACAATTTTAC
>NW_025888497.1:0-31081 GCF_002878395.1 Capsicum annuum | reverse complement strand
TTGAGCAACTGATTTAAAATATATTGAATAGCTAGTTCTGCTGTGCCGAAATATAATCGTGACAAAATCTAAGAAAAATATAACACTGATACAATTTCCAATCTGATAAAAACTGAAGAGAGAACTGAAATTACATGGCTGACTCTGACTGACATCTATGAAGCCTCTACTATACTGACAATAGATAGCTGGGACATGCCTCCAACTACCGTTAATCAATACAAATGAATAATAAGGTAAAGTACATGAACAACATCTGACTGAAGTCCCCGAATAGGAGAACTCATCACCTACTGGCTGAAAACTGCAACTGCCTGATCATATCGTGTGGACTACAATTGATACATATATTATGAAACAATCTACCCACACAGACGTATATATGGATCAGTCATAAAACTGTAGTGACTCTAACCCCTAGTTTGTAATACTCCAACTCCTTTAGCAATCCTAGATAGTTTCCAGGGAATTTCCTACTGAGCTTCCTCACTTTTAGTACCATATGCATAGTTCTGACCACATTGAGGACAGTTCTCTATGTTGAGATTCTCCTTCATTCATATTTGCTAAGGTTCCTTCTCTTTCATAATTCCCATACAATAATGCACGGTAGAGCCTTGTAGTATGGTTTTAGTCCTTTCTTAACTTTTTAAACCTACCATAATATAATCACCTCTCTTAGATTGAGGCCTTCTATATTCAAACTTACAAAAGAACAAAGGTAAGGTCAAGTCCTATTAGTAGTAGCTGATGTTAGAACACATGAGCTAGTGTCTCTGGAGATGCATTGTAACATACCACATCTAGATGGTCTTCAATACCCCATCTTTTTTCTCTGTCATCCACTAGTATTTTAAACTTCCAAAGTCTCTACATGAAAAAGGCCATCTTGAAAGTTAAGCCTTTAATCCATAGCCATTTATAAATCTTGTTGGGATTTTACCGTTGTCTATTGTACTGCCAAACTGATTTGACTATAAAAATCCCTTCTGTATTCAGTATCCAACATGGTTTGTCCATCTCCCCATCCTCTCTTGGTGGTTTAATATTATTTAGGATATGTTCTACTACCTCCATAGGAAAAATATGTTCTAAAATCACTGTAACTCACTCTCCATCCTTTGTTAGGTTAATGACTGTTTATAATAGTCATTCTATTCAAATTCATTTCTAGCAACAACATAAAGATCCCCCAAGCCTATCCATTTGTCACGCCACAACAAAGCTGATCCACTCTTTGTGTTTTACTAAATTTGGTGCTCAAATAAGTCTCTAGCTTTTAACATTTTTTTCCACACTTGAATCTGCCACAACTTGGTTTCCACATCACCAAATTACAGTGAATCTTCCCGTAATATTTATTCTTCATGTACTTAATTAATATGGAGTGCTTAGCTCTAAAATTCCATCATAACTTATAGAATAGTACAATTAAAACATCTTGTAATAGTCCAGTGCCTACCTCTCCTCCAATGAAGTTACTCTAGAAGAATTATTCCATCATATGTCAGGATTTGGTTTAGCGTATTGATAGGAGAACTCATCACTGACAAACAGGGAATAGGAATACTTTGAAGAACATGCTTGATCAGGATTGCCCTTCTATCATAAGATAGTAAATTGCCTTTCCATGCCTGCAGTTTAGAGCTTTTCCTTTGAATCATGTACTTGTAATAGATTTTCTACCTTCTCTTATAAAATATAGGACAACCTACAAAAATAAAAATAAGTTCTTCCTTTAGTATACCAGTTTCTACCTCTTCTATTACAACATCCCCTCCTGATTTTCATATTTCCCAATGTGTCAACCACTATTTTCATTGTATCGAATTCTACACTATTTTCACTGTATCGGATTCTACTTTACACAAGATTATCATATCATCTACAAAGGCCAAATGATTTAATGTAGGACTTTCTCTTGGCTTCAAAAATCTATTGAACTCCTTTTTCTACATCAAAGAATTAAGAGATCTAGAAATTACTTCAACTGCTAAAAAAAAAGTATCCTTTTATTTCAGACCTCTTTAAGAACTAAAAATACCTTTAGGTTGTCCATTCAATAAAATTGAATACTAGTTGTTTCCCACCAGCCTGTACACCATGTCAATAATTCACTTATTGAAACAAAGTATTCTCAATAATTTCATTAAGAATATCCATTCCACCCTGTCATAATCTTTCATCATATCTAATTTAATCACCAAATTATGAGGTTTACCCATCTTTTTTATTTCAGTGATGATTTCCTACACAAGCAAGACATTCTCTGCTAAGCTCGTCTTTAAAACAAAAAAAATGACGTGGCAGATGACGTGGCAGGCGTGGCAGCTGACGTGGGGGAGCGTGTGTTACACTTACCAAAAAAGGGTTTAAAATGTTGCTTTTTAGTGGGTTCAGGGGTCCAGATGACAAACATGTAAGTAGAAGTATTCAACTTACAAAACTGACATAGTACAAGGGTCTAGAAGGTCATTTTCCCTTAAAATAATGCAGCTATTTACAAAAAAAAAAATATTACGGACTATAAGTAATTCAATAAAAAACTTTACGGATATCAAGAACATCTATGATTTTGAGAATCCATTTATTTTGTAAAGAGCATTTGTGATTTTCACCTTGAACGAGATATGCCAATAGACCAATAAGCATGTGCGATAAGAAGTAGCAACTTTACATAATCAACTCTACATCTATCTCCACATTTTGTAGTTTTATCATTGCTTGATCGATTCCTACACGGGAAAAGAGCATAAAACTTCCTAATGTTCAATTTTTTAGGTCGATTCTCTTATAATACTATTGTTGGAGAATTTCTAAATCCTTTCAAAGAGAACACATAATTATCCTTACCTGCTAGGCTCCTTTGTAATGCCAATTGAATGCTACATAATTCAATCAACATATTATAATGAGTTAATGACACAAGAGGAAACAAGTGAAGAAGAGATGTCTTTGCTAAAAAAAAGACTTCTAGTAGCCGCTGTTGAAATAGAATGACGGGATGAAATGCTTTCCGTAATCAGGACGAAAATGACAAGCTTCGAGCAACTTTCTTATAAGAAAATGCATTTTGAAAAGTGAGGATTTAATTGATTACCATGCAGAAAGAAATGACACATCTTATAAATTGAACTTTTGCTGCATGATTTATATTCTCATGAAGTAAAGAGAAAAATGAAAAAAAGCAGAGGACTTATACTAGCTGGAGTATAGCTATGAGTGGTTTGTGTACATGATTCAATTTTATTGACATATCATGTTTGATGGAAATATGCAGACCTTTTGATTTGACATTCCGTTCTTTATTAAATATTATTCGATGCAGTTCAAAAATGATTTTTCTCCGTTTCTACTTTACTAATAAATTTTTTAACATGCTATTTTTTGAATAATTCTACTATAAAGTAACTAACATGAACTTATTTTATCATATCATGATTGTCAGGAATTTATGAATTTAGCTATTCATAATCACAAATATAAATACCTATTCTGGTAAGTGTGATAATTCTAGATTTTCCATAGCTGTTTGATGATTCATAGCTTTTCCTTGTAAATATACCTGTTTTTATTAAATAATTCAAAAGTTTTGTGTACAAGAGAGGGTTTTGCTTCAACTCATGAAGACTTGCCCTTATCTGAGCAAGTGCACTCTCTATTTATAACCGAAAAAAATGAAAACGCATATACAATTTCTATATTGTTCCTACTTTACACGTATTCTATCTAATTTACAAAGAAGTCTTTACATTCTGAAAAGAAAGACTTAAAACTAACTAAAAAATAAAAACTAATAATAGTTTTTTAGCCAAAAGGTCAAAAAGCCTAATAAATGAAAAGAAAAGTCAAAAAGGCTATTAAGACTTTACAATAATTTACGTAGGAAGTTTAGCTTTTTCTTCATATGTTATTTTCCTATCTTTAATGTTTTGTCTTCTTCTATTATTGCTCCGTTACTGTCTTCTTTTTATCTTCTTCTTGTCGTATCTGCGGCTTTTTCATCTTCTTGTTATTGTAGAATCACATCTAGAATAAAGTTGTGTCTAACACTACATCTGCTGCATACGTGGTCATCGTATCTTTGGCCAATCTATTTACAGAATTGATCCATATCTTCTTCTGAAATAACTCCTTTCGTAATAGATATTGTGACTGATAACTCTTTTGATTTTAGGATCGTTATGACCCATTTTCTTATCTCTTCTCTGTCATTTTCTCTAATACTTTTACAAATAGAGTAAACCAATTATACCAATTGTAGGGATAAGCATTAACAATAAGCAGGATTCAGTAACAACAATAGATATACAAGACTATTAAGCAAATGAAACATGATATAACATTAAGGGGGCGTATAAGGTATAATAGTCTCAGGATAAAATGTAGGATTACTTTATCTCGTGCTTGGTTGGAGGTACATCATAGTTTCAAGATTATTTATCCCATTATTTACATCATAATGATGAAATAAGTTATCTCATACATATGGTGGGATAATTAATTTCAGAATTAGTATAACTAATTCTAGAATAGCTAATCTCGGAATTAAATCAAACGATCCCAAAGTGTTGGGCCAGTTCTTGCATGGGCTAATAGCCTAATACTATCTAGTAATTGGTAGAACTGTAGGTAAACTTAAAACTAAACTATTCCTCTTTCACTTATTGCATTCTTGAAATAGTGAGACTTGAATATCTAATATGAAAAGTGAATTTAAATTAAAATAGATATTATTGAAAAAACTTGAAACACCAGTAGGATAAAGATTGACAGTTCAAACTTTTGAAAGCTACTTTTAAGTTTCAATTTCAAATATATGTATCTAATACTTTAGACATTGATAGTTTAACTTCAAACACACATGTGTGAAGTTTGACAACACATATATAGATAATTTGCTCCATAGAAATCAAAATTCTGATGGGTATATTGGAAATTTATTTGCATAAATACTAAACTGTAGACAAATTTCATATCTTCATACAAAATATTTTACAACGCTGTATTAAATTGATTTAACTTACAAAAAATTATTGTAGCGACTTGAATTTTGATGAATTATGTGAAATATGTATTTCTGTGTGAATTAACTATTTTATCCCTCCCCATGATTGTGTTGTGGTATTTCTGTGGTATAGGAATGATTGGCACGATTTTCGATGCGTATTGGTGTGATTTATGTTATATTGTGATTTTTGGTGGTTAGAGAAGTCTTATAATTGACTTCAATCAACATCTTTTGATATGTGCATCGAATGGCAAAATAGACAGTGCAAGCAAATCCAGAACGTCGATTTTAGGGTGGTAACATGGTTGATGTAGTTTTATGGCTTTTAAATCTCACTTCGACCTCCGGTTCAGAAAGTTGTGATTTTGAATTTCAGGGATCAACTTTGTGAAAATGATATTTTTTCGAAAATCTGATATCTTCATTAAGTCCGGAACATCGAATTTTATGGAATATTATATTTCGTTTGCGTTCACAGGATTTCAGATGAATCCCGAGGGATCCGCGGAGACTTGAACCCTGTATATACCCATGTTTTACCATCCCTCCCCCCTTGAGACTTGGAGCTTAGGATTTCACACTTTTGAACAATTTCTTCCATTTCTAAGCTTGATTAAACTTCAAAACACCTATTTCAACTGCTTTACTCCAATTTTATCATCTATTTCTTGTTTTAATATGGATTAAAGTGGAAATTGAGGATTGTGGCCCGGAAGGCACAAAACTATATTTCTTCGATTTACACCCCGATTTCAACCCATTTTCACTTGGTTAAGTTTTTAATCTTATCATTATTACCTTTCTATCAATTTCATCTTTAAAACAACTTCAATTCTTGATTTTTAAAATGAATTTTGGGAATTTTACTCGGTAAAATTTGAAATTAATTTTTCTTTGATTTGAATCTCATTTTTGCTTGAGTTTTAAGCGATAGACTCCTAAAAATTTAGAAAACATGTTTTTTAAATAAAATTATGATTTTGCCCTTCTTTTTCGAAAACTCGTTGCGGGGGTCCGTTTTGACCTTGACTTAAAAATAGATAATATGGGTATCATTGACTTTGTTTTGATGCATAGATTTTATATTTTCATATTTTAGTCGATTCTGGATCCGTTCATGGGGAGTAAGGCTTTGGATCGTAGGCTTCCAGATCAATTTTCGACATTCAAGGTAGGTTATGACTTAACTTCTTTCAGAATGAGTTGTAGTTAATATTGATACAAAATTATGTTAATGGTGTCGAAATTAATCATGAAAAAGGCTAACTTTGTTGTGTTGTGTTCGTGTGGGGGACTATATATTGATGTATTTGGTGATTTTGGAATATTATTTGCTATGTGTGACCGTATGGGTTTTATATGATATTGTTGGCCTTATATATGTGAAATTGATTATATGTTGCTAATGAGAAAGCCTAACGCGGTATCAAATGTATATTGTGATGTATTCATACTCTGTCCTAATGTGAATCGTGTTAGATTTCATGGATGACTAGAAAAATTAAGTGGATATTTGGCTCACTTGATTGGTACATTGGTTGGATATAGAAACACTCATGTTGGTTGGTTGTGAGTATTTCATCCTCATATCATACACATTCATTAAACATTGATACCATTGTGGAAATACTGGCTTTTTCTGATAGAAAATATGATATCTTAAAAATCGCTCCCTATAGAATATGTTCGGAAAGAGATATGGATATGAATTGGATATGGATTGTATACGGGTGACGAATCCCCCATGGGTCTTACATTCAGAAGCTTTAGCTCCATAGGTTTATATGGAGGTTGTGCTACAACCTCAGGCATTACATCATCATCATCAACATTTTCATTGCACTTACCTTATTATGCCTATGTTGTGAGTATATATCTGTCTTTGACTTGTTATCTATCATTTGTTCTATCTTCCTCTGATTGTACTTAAAATTCATGTATATGTTTGATCTTATTTTCTCTACTTGGATATGATATATAAATGTATACTTGTATTCCTTCTTGTACTTTGTCGTATTATATGTGATTATTATAGAATTGTTAGTAGAAACAGTGTGGGATACCATTGTAGAATATTTTTTAATTGTAGGTTACATTCCCATAGTGTGTATTCTGTATGTTTTATTATCTACTTTGCTCAGTCAGACTATGATACCTACTAAGTATAAGTGTACCATTCTTACCCCCACTGTACTCTTTTGGTGCAGATTCTAATTCGGGTGTGGCCCACATTGGTTGATTCGGGTGATATTTAGAGTCTTATGAGGTAGCAGTTGATTTCATACGTTCGGGGTATACTATTATCTCTTTTTATTAGACTATGTTTTTATTAGTACTATGAGCTAGAGTTTTTCCTATTTTAGATATAATTTGTATTTGGACTTCGAGTTGTACTAGTTATGTTATTACACTGTGACACCAGGTTTTGGGAGTTTGGCATGATTTCTTTGATTTTATACATTTTGCTTATATTATGTTGTTGTGGTTCAACTTCGTTCTAGGAGCCCTACCTTGGTTATTGGTGTTATTTTGCTTTTTATATCTATTTAGGTGATAGACTTACTTATCAAGGCTTGCCGCAATAGGTGCCATCATGACCTATGGTTTTTAGATCGTGATAAATTAGTATCAGAGCCAGGTTCATTGGTCTCAATGGTGTAAGAACAAAATATCTAATAGATTCTCGTGGATTGATATGTAGACGTCCGTATCTACCTACGAGAGGCTATAGGACGTCTTTAAGAAATTTTCCTTATTTTGTTCCTTTTTATGTAGATTTATTTCATACCTTGTGTTCTAAGTCATGTTTTACTTTTTTCTGTGCAGATGATGTTGACTAGATCTCGTGAGGTTAGAGATGTGGAGCCTTCATTAGAGGAGAGAGCCTACTCTAGAGGGCAAGTTGGGAGTAGTAGATGAACTTGGGGTACTGGAAGGGCACGTCGATCTGCCTTGCCTATAAGTAGTGCTAGGGGACTTTCTTTGAGCCTCGTGTTGAGCATGTTGGAGGTGTGGGTTCTACTTTGATTCTACCGAGTTCTTCTACCCCAGTCTTGGAGGTATTGTTGATTCACTTGTTAACCTATTTGGAGGGTGCTCCTTTGAGTGTGCCTGGTGTTCCCCCAGCTCCGAGTATTGTACCCTTATTTGTGATAGAGTCTGTTTGTGGTGTTTCTTCAGCTCTGAGTGTGGATCCTCCAATTATATCTACTTCTGCTTTTGGTATACCACGGACTCCAAGTATTATTCCCCATTCAGCACCTGCATTCGAGTATGGTATTTCGAGAATAAAAGTTCAGCCTTCATCTATGTTTCCCCCTTATATGGGATCTCAGCCTGCTAGATTAACCATACTTCTTCTTGTTGTGAGTACAATTATGTTTTTTGAGGATAAAAAAAGGTGTTAGATTTACTCGTTTGGGTCCCCTAAGTTTAGTGGTGTTGTGGACGAGAATGCCTATGAGTTCTTGATTGGTTGTCATGAGAAGTTGCATAATTTGGGTTTACTTGAGTTGTATATACTACTTATTAGTATAGATGGTCCTAGATATTGGTGGAGGTCGCTTGTTAGTTGCAGACCTCTTTATTCTCTCGAGATGACTTAGGATCAGTTTGTTGAGGTTTTTTTTGGAGAGGTTCGTGCCTTACAACCTAAGGGATCGGATGATAGATCAGTTTGATCACCTGAAGCAGGGCTCTAGTACTATTGTAGAGTATGAGGAACGCTTCTATGCCTTGTACAGATATTTCTATGACAGTATTACCTTCGAGTCTGAGAAGAATCAAAAGTTCATAAAGAGGTTGTATGTCTCTGTTCAGTTATTTATATCTCAGGTGGTTGTATTCAAAATGTCTTTTCAGAATATGGTAGATCATGATAAGATGACTGAGCGTATTATTTGAGCATCTTAGGAAGGTGCCAAGTATGTGTGTCATTTTTGTGAGTTCAGAGGCCATATTTCTCGAGGTAAGGATTCTAGAGGTTTCTGTGGATATCATGGTAAACCAGTGCAGACACCTTTACAGAGTAAAAGTAGTGGGTCTTCTGGTTGAGCAGTTAAGGGTGGCCGTTATGTTCCAACTGTACCTCCTCTTATTAAGTCAGGTCGTAGAGCTTGCTATATGTGTGATGATATTAGCTATTTGGCCAAGGACTATCCCCATCATGTGTTTAGATCTATTTCTATTTCAGTTGTGAGAGGTAAAGGTTCTACTAGAGGTGCACGAGGCAGAGGTAGTGGTACCCGTGGTGGTGGTCATGGGGCTACTCAGTCAGTTGGTAGTCGTGGATAGTGCTATGCTATACCCTCTAGACCAGAAGTAGAGGCTTTTGATGCTTTTATCATAGGTATGGTCCCCATTTGATTTAGATCTATATCTGTGTTATTTGATCTAAGATCGACTTTTTCCTATATGTCTATGTATTTTGCTTTATGTTTTGATTCTTCTAGTGAGCCTCTTCCCTTGCATATTCGTATATCTACCCCTGTAGGAGACTCTTTAACGGTGGATCGAGTATACCAATTATGTGTTGTGACTTTTGTTGGGTGTGAGACTTGGGTAAATTTACTTGTCTTAGATATGGTTGATTTTGATGTTATCTTGTGTATGGATTGGTTGGCTCCTTATTATGTTGTCCTAGATTGTTATACTAAGATCGTGACTCTAGCTTCGTCGGGTGTTCCAAGGATAGCTTGGAAGGGTGCATTTTATTCAAGTCTGAAGAGGGTTATATTTTATGTTTAGGCTGGTCAATTAGTTGAGAGCAGATGTTTGTCTTATTTGGCTCATATTCATGATACTAGTGTTGTTTCGCCTCTTTTTTGGATTTTGTTCATGGTGTTCGTGAGTTTATGGATGTGTTCTCTACAAATTTTCTTGGTATTCCTCCAGATTGAAATATTGATTATGCTATTAATGTTAAGCAGGGCACCAAGACCATTTTTATTCGTCCTTATAAGATGGCCCTAGCCGAGTTGAAAGAATTGAAGGATCAATTGTAGGAGTTCTTAAATAAGGGATTTATCCGACCTAGTGTTTCACCTTGGAGGGTGCTTGTCTTGTTTGTGAAGAAGAAGGATGGGTCTACGCGTACATGTATTGATTAACGGCAATTCAACAAGGTGACAGTTGAGAATAAGTATCCTTTTTCTCGTATTGATGATTTGTTTGACCAGTTTCAGTGTGTTTCAGTGTTTTTGAAGATTGATTTGAGATCTAGGTACACCAGTTGAGGATTAGAGCTTTGTATATTTTGAAGACAGCGTCTCAGACTTGGTACAAACATTATGAGTTCTTGGTCATATCTTTTGGGTAAACCAATGCCCTTTCCCCATGGAGTTAATGAACTAGGTATGTTGATTATATCTTAACTCCTTTGTTATTATATGTATGATATCATGGTTTATTCCAAGAGAGAGGCTGATTATGAGGAGCATCTGCAGATTATGCTTTTGAGGTTGCGGGATGAGAAGTTGCATGCTAAGTTTTCTAAGTATGAGTTTTGGTTGGAGTCTTTCTCTTTCTTGGGTCATGTGGTGACTAAAAAAGGTATTATGATTGATCCAGCCAAGGTTGTGGTGGTTCGTGATTAGGTTAAAACTATTTCGTGCATTGAGATTTAGAATTTTACTGGCTTGATAGGTTACTATCGATATTTTATTGAGGGTTTCTCATCTATCGTAGATTCGTTGACCAAGTTGACTCAGAAGAAGGGTTTTTTCAGTGGTCTGATGTTTATGAGGCAAGATTCCAAAAGCTCAAGGATTTGTTAACCTCAGCTCATATCTTGACTTTGCCCAAGGAGGGCATGGGATTTATTGTCTTTTGTAATGCTTCAAATATTGGGTTAGGTGTTGTGCTGATAGAGGTGGGTAAGGTGATTGCATATGCTTCTCGTCAGTTGAAGCCCTATGAGAGGAATTACCCTGCCTATGATTTGGAGTTGTATGCAGTTATTTTTGCCTTGAAGTTGTGGAGGCCCTACTTGTATGGAGTCCATTTTGATGTTTTCTAAGATCAACATAGCCTTCAGTATTTCTTCACCCAATAAGATCTTAGTATGAGGTAACGTCGTTGTCTTGTGTTGCTTAAGAATTATGACTTAACTATCCTCTATTATCCAGACAAGGCTAATAAGTTGCAGATGCCTTGAGTCGAAAGTCGACTAGCACGGGTAGCTTGGCGCATCATCTGACATAGGATAGGCCTTTGGCCTTAGAGGTACAGACTTTATCTAACTAGATGATTAGGCTTGACATTTGGACACCTGGGGGTGTTTTAGCATTTTTGAAGGCTAGCTTTTCTTTGATGGAGCAAATTTAAGCTCATCAATTTGATGATGTTGGATTAAGATTGATTCAAGATAAGGTGTTGAGTGGTGAGGCTAAAGAAGCCTTACTTAATTCAGATGGTACCTTGAGAATTGGAGGCCGAGTTTGTGTACCAAGAGTGGATGATTAGATTTGATTGATTTTAGAGGAGTCCTATTGTTCAATGTATTCTATCCATCTGGGAGTGACTAAGATGTATCGTGACTTGAGACAACATTACTGGTGGGGTGTATGAGGAAATATATAGTGGGTTTTGTAGCTCCTTGCCTATGTTGCTAGCAGGTGAAGGTTGAGCATATGAGACTGGGCGATTTGCTTCAGAGGTTACCCATTCCCAAGTGGAAATGGGAACAAATTACTATGGACTTTGTGACTGGGTTGCCTTGTACTTCTTGTGGTTTTGATAGTATTTGGGTCATCGTGGATCAATTGACTTAGTCTGCTTATTTTATTTTGGTTCAGGTCTTTTCTATGTTGAGAGGTTAGCCTGTATCTACACTCGTGAGATTGTGCATCTTCATGGTGTGCCAGTGTCTATCATCTCAGATCAAGGTTTAGTATTCTTATCTCACTTCTGGAAGACTTTTTAGGCGAAGTTGGGTACTCCGGTTGATCTTAGTACAATATTTCACCCTTAGACCGACGTTCAGTCAAAGCAAACTATTCAGGTTTTGGGGGATATGCTCCACACTTTTGTGATAAACTTTGATGGTCAGTTAGAGAAAAATCTAACCTTAGCGGACTTTGCTAATAATAACAGCTACCATGCCAGTATTGATATGGATCATTTTGAGGCTTTGTATGATAGGCGTTGTCGCTTTCTAGTTGGTTGGTTCGAGGTTTTTGTGATTAGATCTCAAGATACGGACTTGCTTTATGAGTCTTTGGATAGCGTTCGGATCATTCAAGATAGACATCGGGCGGCTCAGAGTAGGCAGAAGTGCTATATAGACTGTATACTTCATGCTTGATATTTGGTGTTGGTGATTGTGTTTTCTTTCGAGTTTCACCCATGAAGGGTGTGATTAGGTTTGGGAGGAGGGGCATGCTTAGCCCCAAGTATAATGGCCTATTTGAGATTCTTCGGACTATTGGTGATGTGGCTTTTGAGTTGGCTTTACCCCAGATATAGCTGTTGTTCATCCAGTTTTTCATGTTTTCATATTTCACCGTTATATTTTAGATGAGTCTCATGTCATTCGTTGGGACTCTGTTCAGTTAGATAAAAGGTTGTCTTTTCTTTAAGAGCCAATCTTCATCTTGGCTAGGTATGTTAGACCATTGCGTTCTAGAGTTATTCTAGTGGGCAAGGTTTAACGGAGACATAAACCTGTAGATGAGGCAACTTGGGAGGCCGTGTCTTATATGTCGAGTTCTTATCTTTATCTTTTTGCGGTTTCAGGTATTTATCTTGCCTTTAGTTTGAGGACAACTAGATTTTTAGTGGTGGATGATATAACGACTTAAATTTTTGATGAATTATGTGAAATACGTGTTTCTACGTGAATTAACTATTTTGCCCCTCCCTGTAGTTACGTTGTGGTATTTCTGAGGTGTGAAAATGATTGACATAGTTTTCGATGTATTTTAGTGTGATTTATATGATATTGTGGTTTTTGTTGGCTCGAGAAGTCGTATAGTTGACTTCAGTCGACATCTTTTGATCTGTGTGTCGAATGGCAAAATGGACTGCGCTAGTAGATTCGAGACGTCGATTTTAGGATGATAACATGGTTGGTGTGGTTTTATGGCTTTTAAATCTAATTTTGGACCATCGATTTGAAAAATTGTGATTTTGAGTTTCGGGGGTAAACTTTGTAAAAATGATGTCTTTTCGAAAAACTGATATCTCCATTAAGTCTGGAGCATTGAATTTGATAATTTACCATCTTTCATTTGTGTTCATAGAATTTTGAATGAATGTCGAGGGGTCCGCAGAGACTTGAACCCCTCCATATATACCCATGTTTTGCCCTTCATTTTTCCCATTTTTGATTCTTGAAGCTTAGGGTTTCACACTTTTGAGTAATTTCTTACATTTCTAAGCTCGGGTAATCTTCTAAACGCCTATTTCAACTACATTAATTTTATCATCAATTTCATGTTTTAATATGGATTAAAGTGGAAATTGGAGATTTTGGCCTAGAAGGCCCAAAACTGTATTTCTTTAATTTAGACCCCAATTTCAATTCATTTTCACTTAGGTAAATTTCTAATATTATTATTATTACTTTTCTATCAATTTTGTCTTCAAAACAACTTCAATTCTTGATTTTTAAAATAAATTTCAAAAATTTTATCCGGTAAAGCTTGAAATTATTTTTTCTTCGATTTGAATCTCGTTTTTGCTTAGGTTTTCAGCTATAGACTCCTAAAAATATGAAAAACATATTTTTGAAATAAAATTATCCTTTTTTCTTCTTTTTTTTCAAAAATCCATTCTGGGGGTCTATTTTGACCCTGACTTGAAAATATGGAATATAGAGTATCATTGGCTTTGTTTTAACACGTAGATTCTATATTTTCATATTTTAGTTGATTTTGGGTCCGTTTGTGGGGAGTAAGACTTTGGATCAAAGATTTGTGGATCAATTTTTGACATTCGAGGTAGGTTATGACTTAACTTTTTAGAATGGGTTGGGTAGTTAATTTTGATACAAGATCATGTTAAGGGTGTGGGAACTAATCATAAAAATGACTAAGTTTATTGTATTGTGCCCGTGTGGGGGCCTATAAGTTGATGTATTTGGTAGTTTTGTAACATTATTTGTTATGTGTAGCCGTGAGGGGTCTTATATGATATTGTTGGCCTTACATATGTGAAATTGATTATATGTTGCTAATGAGAAAGCTTAACGTAGTGTCAATTGTATATTATGGTGTATTCATACTCTGTTGGCATGTGAATCGTGTTGAATTTCACAGATGGTTGGCAAAATTAAGTAGATATTTGGCTCACTTGGTTGACATATTGGTTGGATTTATAAACACTCATGTTGGTTGGTTGTGAGCATTTCATCCTCATATAATAATTATTCATGAAATATTTGTACCACTGTGGAAATACTGGAAACACTAACTTTTTCTGACAAAAAATGTAACATCTTAAGAAACCCTCCTCGAGGGATATGCTGGGGAGGAGATACGAATATGGATTAGATATAGATGTTATACAGGTTGACGTCCCCCTCCCCCATAGGTCCTACCTCGAGAAGCTTTAGCTCCATAGGTGTATACGGAGGTTGTGAGACAACCTCATGCATTACATCATCATCATTTTCATTGCACTTACCTTATTGCACCTATGTTGTGATTGTATATCTATCTTTGTCTTGTTATCTATCCATTTGTTCTATCTGCCTCTACTTGTATAGGATGTTCATGTATATGTTTGCTTTTCTTTCTTCTACTTGGATATGATATATATGTATACTTGTATTCCTTCTTGTTTTTGTTGTAATATATGTGAGTATTATAGAACTACTAGTGAAAATGGTGTGTGTAACGCCTCGATTAATTTTAAAATTTATTTTAATATTTTAGATGAGTATGATTCTTAATTCATAGAGATTTACGTGGTACATATATTTTAAAGAAAATTATATTATTTTGTGTGTGAATATATATATATATATATGTGTGTGTGTGTGTGTGTGTGTGTGTGTACGTAAATAGTGTGTGCAATCCGTAAAGGAAATAAATGAATTAATTTAGTACTTTAAATAAGTACAACTTTTGATCTATGAAGGGTTATTAAGTGGTGTGTACATGCTTGATAAGGAATTATATTTTGTACAATATATTGTTGTGCCAAAGATGGTAAGAAAATTAAAGTGTGCTCTTTATTTGTACTAAGATGCTAATATTAGAAAGTGGTGGAGATATTTTATAACATTCCCAATAAGCAAATGATTATTATAATATTTAGTGCTAAGGGGAGGGGGCATTAACACTTTCACTGGAAGTGTTCCAGAAACCAAATAAGCGTCCCCTCCCCTGTACCTTTACCTCTCATTTCTTACTCCTCCATTTCTCTGCTTCCCACCAAAAAGAAAAGAAAATTATTTTGAAGAATCAGGTGGAGGATTAAGGACTAGGAAGGAATTTCTGCGCATAAGAGGCATATCGCTACAACCCTAAGCTAGTCTTTATTCGAGAAATTCTTAAATTCTATCAAGAATTCAAGTTGGGGTTGATTCTCAAAAAGGTAACTTTTATTCACTCCGTACTTGAATTTAATTATAGAATATATGTTGAGATGTAATACTAGTTGTTGATTGTTGTTTAATTGAACCCTTGCACTCTTTTTGGAGTGAATTCTTGAGAAGGGGAAATTGCAAGAAAAGAGGGGTTTTTAGGGATTTCTATCAATTGGGTGATTTAATGGTGTATTGTATTAGTTGGAAAAGTTAGAACTCATTTCGGATTATCTTTAAGAAATTACATTGGTTTCGGGCGTAATCGAAGAGTGTTGAATTAAATTGTTAAATGTTCCTACGAGTTACTAATGGACACATATGTTACCCTTGTAGTTAGTGAATTGCCTAGTGAATAGCGAAAGTTACTGGTTGAAAAGATAAAAGTTGTACTCCAACGGGTTGAGTTATTTGGGGCACGAACTACTATCATAGCTAAATAAGCACTAAAGTATGTAAAGCTAAAACCTCATTCTTTTTTAAGACACAATCGATTGTCACTTGTTTCTCCTAAAAGAATCAATATAGCCTACTTGAATAGGTGAATAGAGCCTTCACTTCCTATATGTTTAACCCACAACTACATGCCTAATATGCCCTTAATATTTGTACGTACATTCCATTTGAAATTTCTCGCTTCTGCATTTATTTGTTGAAGTCACAATATTCATGTTTCTCTTGTCAAGCCAAGTATCAATAGAGTTACACCTGATAATACTCATATTCATTAGAAATTCTTAGAAGTTCTATGGTGTATAGGTGTCACATGCTATAAATTAAAGTAAATGGCCATAACATAGCTGCACTAGTATAGCTGACCACATAGCGATGCATTATAAGTTGATATAATAAAAGGACTAGCGTTTAAATATATAGATCATATTAAGAAAGTTAGTTGTATATGAAATACTATCTGACTGGCTAAATAACCATCATTATAATTTACTTGGGCCTATAAGACAGTATATGTTAAAGGTTTATCATTATCGAGGGAGGGTATTAGGTTTTGCTTGGCATACACATGACGTAATTCTATGCACAAAATTGTGACCATACCACTACAGTGAGCCCAAACATTATGGAGTACCCGCTCTTGTGGCATCATTTGCATTTGGAGTCAGCTGGGGTGCCCCTGACTCGAGCCAATATATGACACATATGGCCTGCGGGCAAACCCTTATAGTGAGCCCCAAGGAGGGGCGTACCCTATATCAGACCGATTACAATTATACGTATAAAATCATAGTCAGGAGTATCTGGGTAACACAGATGATACACTTGATATAGAATGCCCTTGGTGGGCTATCATATGATTATTTATATTAAAAGTGGGCACAGGACATCACTTAGGCAAATTAGTAGGCCCTTAATAACGATGATTTACTCATAAACGGTTACATGATAAGTTAATAAGGAATATACATACGTAATAGTCTTATATGATGTATTTGTCACCCGTTCTTTCATAGGTTATAGTTTCATATAAGAGGTTCTAGTATTCAGTCGTCCGTAATTGCTCATTCTATTGTTTGACTCATTGAGCATCCTTGTACGTTTACTTGTTATTCTGTCTGCTTTACATACTAGTACATATTTTATATGTACGAATGTCCCTACGTTCGGGGGAAATGTGTTTCTATAAATACAGGATCAGGTATATTGATAAGCAGAATTCTATACTAGGTACTTTTTCATATTCAGCAAAGTAGTCGGTGAGCTCCTATCTTGTCTGGGCTATTAAACGTCAGTACTATTTAATTGTATTTCTAGTTATAGTTTGGGTATGTAGGGTCCCTTCCCAGGCCACCTTCTCTAGTACAGTTATAATTTCTCTTAGAGGCTTCATAGATGAGATAAGTTCTCATACGTGGTCATAGTTCCATATGTTTATATCAAATAAGTGTTTAATGAGATAGAATTGAGTTATACATAGCCCTTTATCATTGTTTGTAAATTGTAACTCCTCCGCATAGTATATATGTCAATCACATAGTTGATGCTCATACGGTTCTTGTCCACCCTGTCTAGGCTAGGCTAGGGGCGTGACAGTGTGGGCTACCATTATGGAATATTTTCTGATTTCAAGTTACGTACCCATAGTGTGTATTTTGTATGTTTTATTATCTATTTTGCTCAGTTGGCCTATAATACCTACTGAGTACAAGTGGATTGTACTCACCCTTACTGTACCCTTTTGGTGTAGATTCTGATTTGGGTGCGCCCCACATTAGTTGATTCGGGTGATATTTGGAGTTTTACGAGGTAGCGGTTGATTTCATGCGTCCGGGGTCTATTATTATCTCTTCTTATTAGACTATGTCTTTATTAGTATTCTGAGAGAGCTTTTCCTGTTTTAGATATCATTTGTTTTTGGACTTCGAGTTATACTAGTTATGTTCTTGCGCCGTGACACCAGATTTTGGGACTTTGGAATGATATCTTTGGTTTTACACTTTCCGCATATATTATGTTGATGTGGTTTAGCTTTGTTCTAGGAACCCTTCATTGGTTATTGGTGTTATTTTTCTTTTTATATCAGTTTGGGTGATAGGCTTACTTGTCTAGGCTTGCCGCGATAAGTACCATCATGACCTTTGATTTTTAGGTCGTGACATTTATGAATTCAAATTGTGACTTAAACAAGGTCACAAAATCAACTATCTGCACACTTTCGTCTTTCAAGTTTGTATATTGAATGTACCACAATGTATAACATTTGCATATTTGAATAACAAATAGAATTATTTGGTCGACCGGTAAAATATGTAACTTGCCCTTCCTTAAAAGTTGCTACTTTTTTTGTCTTGTGCTTTGCTTTTCAAATGAATTTGTTGTTGTTACAGTTTTCCTTTTATATATGCTATGTGATCCTCCCTCCAATACATATTTTATTTCTTTCCTTTTGTATGTTTTTTAATTTGTATTACTCCCTTTGTCTTAATTTATAGGGATAATTTCAATATATACAATAAAGTAATTAGTTTAACAAATATAGTCATGTTTTTATTTACATAAAAACTAGTCAAAAGTAAAAAAGTTATGGGATTTTAGACATGGTTCACTCTGGCTCGTGGCTAATAGTTACGTATATATAATGTATATGTAATGTATATATAACAAATAAAATAGTTATGTAATGTATCGAATATTGTATAAATGTGTATCAATATTGTATAGATGTTGTATAAATATGTATTGATATTGTATAAAAGTTACGTAATGTATTGATATTGTATAAATAATGTATAAACAAGTAGCGATCTTCTTCTTTTCTATCTTCCTTCTTCTTGGCTCAAATTCCACAATTCAAGTGAAATTCATTGGAGAATTTTTTTTCCTCCGACATTGCACTTGCACTTAGCCTTAATATGCATATTTACAGATCCTTGAATTGAAAAAGTAATTTGTCTGCTTACAATAATGTTTTGCAGAAAGCTCCAAAGTTTTAACATCAAAGTAAAGACAATTTCTTGTACAAAATTTTAACTGCAGATGAAGCTACAAAATATTTTGGATATCATTAGCATGGCCTTTTCTCCAATTATAACAAAATAATGGCAAATCTAAGGACCTAAATCCTCTCCAGGAAATTCTAAACCATGTGCTACAAAAGTGGAGAAAAACTCATAATGCAGATCTACATTTTATCTTGACCTCAAACTACATTCCTCAATATGAGTTGGGAAAATGAGATATTACTTCCTCCGTCCATCTTTATTTGTCCACTTTTTTATTTTAAGATGCCCAATAATACTTATCTATTTAAAAAAAAATTAATGAATAATTTGTCTATTTTTATCCATTTTACCCTTGATTTTAAATACAGTCGATCACTCACTGCATTTGAAAGCAAAAAATTCACGATGTTCAAAGAGTGATATAGTAAAATCACTTCACTATTTATTATTTCTTAACGTATGTGTCAAGTCAAAAGTGGACTAGTATTTATTGATGGACGGGGTACTTAGAATTTTATATAATCTAGTAAGAGTGCCAATGTTAGAAGTGTTTTCATCATAATCTTGAGGATTGTGCATCAATTCTCAAGGAAGAAGAGTTAAAGTTACTTTTATGTAGAAGTGATCAGCATTCCTCTATTACAGTGATACGATTATCTCCAATCATCAATAATCTTATTTATGGTAGGTAAATAGGAATATTCTAATTTGTATATGCTTCAAATTCAAGTGCAGCGGCCATTAAAGAACTTGATTTGAAAGTTCTTTCAATTTCGACCAATACAGAATCTCCTTTGAACAGTTTCAAATTTTAGTTATGAACTTCTCTCAATGTTTTAAGTCTTTTGATATATAATTTATTTGAAATGATTCATGTTTGAGGCACACTGGATTTTAAAGAATCAGTTAGGAAAGGGAGGAGGAGGAGGAGAAGAAGTGACGAAGCAAAAGCCCTGAAGAAGAAGCCAAAGAAGAAGCAACAACAAGAAGTTTTTTAGGCTATTTTGGGTTAAAAAATAAGCCGAGCAATTATTTTAAGAAGTAAAATAGGCCAAAGAGTTATTTTGAGAAACAACAAATAAAAGAAGCCATTTTTTTGTAAGAAAAAAAACAAATAAAAGGGTCATTTTTTGTGTAAAAATTTAAGCCAGTGATCATTTTGCTAAAAAGATCACGATCCAAAATAGACACGTGATGACAGTTGTGGAACTCTTAGAACAAGTAAGCCTAATCCAATTCTAAAAACAAGAATAAAGGAAAATAGAAATAGAAGCGAAAGAATAAGTAATCCCAAATATATAATTGAGACACAAACCTTCGAAAATACATCATAGGTTTGGCTGTCACTAGTAAAATCTTCTAATACAGATTTAGAATAACAAAATTGTCTAGAATAACTTAGATGCGGATAAATCATAAAACATAAGTAGAGAGATACGAGAAGTTCCAAGGTATGACAGCCACTACCTCAATCTCCATAATATCCATTGTTTAAGGAACACAATCTACAATCTAACACTCAAACCAATAGCTGCATGAGGTGTAGAAATACAAAAAAAGGATGAAAAGCAAGGATGGGTATCAAAATCACGTGTACTCAACAAGCTCATCAAAAATCAATCCTAATTCAAAGCATGGTGAGAACTGCCACCCCAATTATCTAAGATTTACCCAAATAAATCTGTAACCGTCAAATTCTCAACTTTATCCTAATAGGGTAACCCAACACAATGGTCATAACATTATCCATAAATAGGGTAGGCACATAGCTCTAGGTAAGTCAATACAGTCACTTTATGATCAACAAGAATAAAAAATCATTTATAAGGAAGACTCATTAACACAGTATATCAGACTCAGTTATCTTATTTAATCAATAATTTGTGATAAAGTAGTGAAAGTGTACAGGCATGTGTACGTCATGCTATCACTAGGTATGATCCTACATATCTCACAAATCAAGCCATAGTCATATCTCATGTCTTATGTATACCTCAACTCTCAAATTAACCAAGAAGTAGAATAGCATGATGTAACAAAGTGAAATGAATGCTCAATACACAATATCACAAACAAGGATCAATCATTATAATTAATATAAAAGTAAACAATCAACAACAATATCAAATTAGACCAAGGAAATGACATGTAATGCAAGTGATGAAATACAATGTGATGATGATGATGATGATGAATGATTGAAACCCATCGCATGACTTTTTGCATATACCTACTGAGTCTCAAGGATCTCAAGATAGGAACTATGGGGTTTTCGCAGCCTATAACCTCAATCTCATGTCTCAAGTCAATCTTATCAGCACATCCCTTGGTATAGATATTTTATAAAATGTCTTATTTTCTTATAAAATCAGAGTGGCTCAGTGTTAGCAATGTCTCATGAATATGCATGCGTGATATGAGGATGTAATGCTCACAACCAATCCATCTAAAGACAAAAAAACCCATTCAATACATGTATAAGTGAGCTTAGAATTAATTCAATATATCAATAATTCATGATATTAGTTTTCACTTGACACTACCAACATAAACAGTCACATAGTTATCAATATTATCATTTTAAACCCCTTACTTGGGCATCACTATAATGAATATGCAACTAAATGCTCATATAAGGCCTACAATGTCAAGTCAAGCCCCACTACTCGAGCGACAGTAATGTATGAGGCATTTAATGCACAAACATAATCAATAACATAAAGTCAAGTCCCCACACAGACATCACAATAATATACCCTCTCAAATAAAAAGAAATACATATATAAGCCCCCATTCGGGCGTACAATCATACATAATTATTCAAGTTCATAATGAAGTTCGCATAAGCGCCACATGAGCAGCACGAAATAAATAACAAATCTCAATAATAATATATCGTAAACTACTCAAACCTAACTTGGTTCATACTATAAGCTTCATCAACTATTACAAGTCTATTCATATTTTAAGTATCCTCTAAATCTCAATCATTTCATTAAATAACGATAATAAATAATCATTCCCTAAAGAGTCACTAAAACCTAAATTATTATATCAAAGCCCACTAAACATGATAAGTATTTATTAAGTCATCTATCTACCTTCTACTCTAAGTGGTCATTTGGTTGAAAAAGAGCTATCTAGGAGTAAGTTATTCCAGAATTAGTTATCCCAAGATTAGTTATCCACCATGTAATAGGATAACTTATCCCATCACTATGGTGTAAATGGTGGGATAAACAATCTTGGTACTAATTAATACCTCACACCAAATAAGGAATAGAATAGTCCTTTATTTTATGTCGGGACTATTTATCCCTTATACCTCACACCAAACGACCCCTAAGGATATTCACAAGAAGTAAGACTAATTAGGATAATAAACTATATAACTACAATCCATCAAGGACTCCGGTACACACAGAGATGCTCGTGATTTCACCGAACCCCCAATCCTAAATGATATACAAAATGCAATAAACAAGCATAAAATACATAAACGCTATGAAAAAAGTCAAGGTACATCTCGATCAAAAGCTTAACTCTCTCAAATCAACATCAACACGTCTAATCTAATCAAATATGACATCTACAAGTCAAAAGAATTACATCGACACCCATATCGACTATATTTATTTGGGTCCAAAATCTGCTTTGAAAATCATTTTCGAAAACATAAGAATAAAACCAAAATTTATTTATGAATAATGTTTTTCATATCAATAGGAGTCAATAGTTGAAAACCCAAGTAAAATGAGTATAACTCGAATCTCAAATCAAAGGAAAATAATTAACACTTTATCAGGTGAAAATCCCAAAATCACATTTAAAATCAAGGATTTAAAGTTGTTTTGAAGATAAAATTATTGAGAAACGATGGAAGAAAGATCTGAAAATTTACTCATAAAAGATATATTGAAAAGCTCTTTGAGATGTTTGATCAAGAAGGGGACTTAAATTGTCCAGGTAAGTAATGGTCGTCGCGAATGCAGATCCCTAGTCGTGAACGTAAAGCTAAACCTAACCAAAACTCCGTGATCACAGACAACACACTGCGAACGCGATGAAGAAACGGACCCTACCTACGAGTTACTCGTCATAATCAAAGTATCCATCATTGCGATTGTGATGAGGCAAAATTCTCTTCGCAAATGCAAAGTGGTTATCATGAATGTCAAAGTTAGAAAATTATTGCTTCACGAACATGACAAAGGAGGTTGCGAATACAAAGGAGGAAAGGTCATGCACCAACAACAACTGAAACCAACAAAGCCAAGTCAAAACTCTCTCAACGAACATTTGAGACTCATTCAAAACCATTCAAAAACAAATCAATAATGCTACTAGGCTAATTTCAATATTTTGGATTAACCCTCGAGACCCGTTTTAGGATAATTTAACAAGTTTTCAAATGGAGGGTCAAAACAAAAAAAGGCTCGTTACCGGAACTAACCATGCTGCTAACCTGTAATTGATGTTTCGAATCTAATGAATTTAGAATCATCATCTAGGGCTCGAGTCACAAAATATTGATCAAAGTTAAACTAACATCTTTTAAGGGTGTTCAATACCATAAATTCATTTAAAATATGTTTGAACACATCAAGAACCATGCCAACCATCCCCATAACTCTTAATTGAGGTAAAGCAACCATAGAGAAGGAAAAAATAATCAAAATACAAAAATTTCTAAGAACTAGTATGAGGGTTATTATAGTATCAACCACTAAAATTCAAGTTTGTCCTCGAATGTACAAGTAAGAAAATATCAAAAAATGGGTGTAGGATAGAAAATACCCTTAAGAGATAAAATAAGCACTCCAACATGGAGTCACAATCATGGAATGACCGATCTCACCATAGAACCAAAATATATATCACATAAGGACTTACTAGGTCACAACACTAGCATCTAAGGCTAAATTCTCAATGAAATTGAATTTCTATATTTTTTAACTTCCTCTAAAACAAAAATCTGAGTCAAACTCAATAGTATGCATAAATATACCAGGCTAAGCTAAACCTAACCAAAGTATCTAAAAACACTAGTTAAGCCCACAAAACGAAAGATCATCCTCAGATCCACCAAAAACCAAGGAACTCATAATTCACATCATTATCTACTAAAACACTGAATCAACCTACCTAAGACTGATATTATCACTATCAAACCAAACTACACCACAACCCTAGGATAAACTACTAGGCCAGGAACTGGTATCAAAGCTACACAAAACCTCAAAAGTCACACTTAATACACTAGATCACCACTCAATAGTCAAAACCTACAACTTAACACTTGAGGCAAGTAAGAATCACCATAACACTCTATAAATCATACGCATGAAAGCTCTAAATAACATCAAAAACTCAAGCTACTCATCACAATAATGCATCCAGTCCTCAATACTCAAAAGCCATCAAACAACCTGAAGTTCTTACTAACTTGGTGAAACAAGGAGCCTTTTCGACCCCGCTTACGTATGGAACCCATCGTAATAGAAAATGATCAGCTCATAAAGAAAGTGCAAAATTACTATATCTCACTAAAGGACACTCGAATCACAGATCAAACTCAGGGAATCACTACTAAACTTTGCATAAACTACTAATGAATCATATTATCAAGACTTTAAATTTTCAGCTCAAATTCGTAACTAAACTTGTCTATATCAAACTCTTTATGAAAAAATTCCATAACCTCTCCTTTATTTAATTTTACATTCAACAATGTTTAACATAGGGGTCATGGACTAATAAGGTACAACATAACACTAAGTCAATTCTTATCCAACATACCCTGACAAAAGGTCCACGAAGAATAACACATACTCTAATTGAAGCTTATGAGCAAGAATACTCGACTGAACCACTCTGCTACTACAAAATGACTCTACAACTAATTTTTTATTTCCATTTAAAACTCTTTCCAAATCAAAACAAGAATCTCTCACAAGATGAAATACTTCAAATCTAATCGAGGAGTGTCTCAATACCATCAAATTCCATAATTTCTCAAAGGTCAATTACTAAGGAAGTAACAATCACAAGGCATAAATGCCTAAAAATCTTTCCTTATCCAACGAGAATCTTTCAAAGGAAGTCCTTCCAAGTTAGTTGTACCAAATTCGATCCACCACAAACATCTTCTTGCTCAATCTAGTAGCACCACTCATCATCCCACAAAGTCAATATCATCAATATGGTATTAACCCAAACCATAAACATATTGAAGTAACCCCCTAATAAAACCAACTCATGCAAATACACTATCGATAATACTTGCAGACAATTCTTCACAAGCATACCAACTATAACTTACCTTACTCACAACTCGATATCCCAATAATCAAAACACTTTCTTGATCCCAGCTGATGCATGACTCTTTATAGAACCTCTGTATCACCTTTTACAATCTAAATATGCCAAAACCCAATGTCGATCCACCAGTACTCAATAATATAACTATCAAAGAGAACACACTCAAATATACTAAAGTACCTCAAGACTTAAGAAATAAAATCTAATCTTGCTATGCACTATAAGTGACTCACGACATAGGGTAGGTATACCCAATCCACCACTAAGGAAATATCTATGGGATAGAAAATATTAATAGCTCCAACAAAAACCCAAGAATCACATCAAGACTTAATGCTGAATAAATAAACACATAGGAGAATGTAGAACCATAGTCAAATACCACTAAGGTATAATTAAGGCACGCTAAAAACCATACATATGGATACTGTACCAAAACCTTCTGCCTCATGTCTTTCATGTGGAAGCTGATATTGGGACCTATCACTCTCAGAGCAACTAATAAAGCATTTATCCATCTAAGCTATGGGAAATACATCTTATAGTATCCAATATCCTCACATAATAATCAACAAAAAAAGGTTGGAGCCCACTGAACTAGGCCTGAAGAACAAGAACAACCACTCTGATCTAACCCTTTCCAAGTATAACCACAAATACCCTAGCATCCATCATGCATATTGCTATGATCATTAAATTCCTGGTCTCTCTAGCCCATAAACCTCTCATATATTTCATACAAACCCTTTTAAGAACATATGCGCAAATTGATCCATAAAAAAGGAGGTAATTCAACCGATCTACCCTTTACAAAGGTCATCCATCACTGTCTAGCTAGCCTAAAGAACTTAAAGAAAGTGAAGTCTACTCCATTAGAATCCATCAAACCCTAAATGTGAAATCTCTCACGGTAACTAAGCAAGAACATGTAAGCATCAAACCTAGGATCTCCACTAAAATGAGGTGGACATGTACTTAAGAAATCTATTTGTGTCATTCATTTGAATTCAACTTTTATCTATTGTTTTGAATTAATTTGATCGCCATTCATATTGATCTTCGTGGATTCGAACCCAACTCTAAAGTTGGGTAAATATATTGACAACAACCGCCTTGCACTTAAGTTGACGTGTAAGTTGAGCGTTATCAAAAATAACGCCGCTGTCGGAGAACAATTTGGTGTATTAAGTTAGTTTAAAATTTTAGTTACTTGCTTGAATTCAAGCTGGTACAAATATGTATGTGAATTTTCTTTGTTGGTAGATTGTATTTTATTTTTACTTTTCTTGATGGCATTTTCTAACAAATATATGTTGGATAGCTGGAAGTCATGTCGTGATCCCTCATGTTCATAATGTGACGGTCCACACTTTAGGAGAGATTGTAACTATGATCCTCAAAGAGAGATGGAATCACCATCCCAATCCTATCGGGAGTATGGTTGTTATATGTGTGGACGCCTACAAGGACATTGGGATAAATGTCCAAACACCCTCTCCCCCTGTTAGACTAACTGAGTTGGTGGTTCTTCTTATGAGATTGATAGGTCTTATGATGAAAGAAATAAAGAGCAACATACAGAATCCAATAGATATGACCTAAGGTTACTTGCTAGACCAAGTGGAAGCAACGGGGGAGAACATCAAAGACTTGCATAAATCCCACGAGCTGTTTCAATGGGTAAGTGTTAAGGCAAGAGAATCGAGCGAGGACATAATTCTTGCAAACCTCAATACCCCAACCATTTCTCAAGAGGAGGTTCATCAAGAAGAGAAACCAAGCTGTGATAATGAGCTTGGTATTGAAGATTCCTCAATGACTTCCCAATTATCCAAATCATATGAGGGAGAAGAAGCCCAAATAAAATAAATGAGTCTAGAGTCAAGAGAAGAATTAAAAAAAACCTCATATAATGACTCTAACTCATTTTGGGGTGACAATGCTATGGAGGAAGCTAACCCAAAGTTAGGTGTTGGACCTCATTCAACCCACTTTTCAACATTGGTCATAGAGGATATTATGAGGATCCATCATTTTGACCAAATGGAGAATTGTGGGGAAGTGAAGTTCGACTCTTGCATTTTGGAGTTTGTCATTCCGAAGGAGTACATAGAGCCCCGTCCATCAAAGGCCAAGATGCTCAACTTCTGAAGTACAAGGAATGGCCTATTGATGTGCTTAATTTTACCCAAGGAGCAAACCTAAAAGAGCGATGTAAAGTTGAATAAAAGAATTATGTCTTCAAATTGGCGATATCAGAGCTTTCTTACAATTTACGACCTCTTCCAAGTTTCATCTTGGAAGATTAGAATTGTCTGTCCCTCTGTCGCTTATTGCATATTAAGCAAAAGTTGGGATAGAGATTCAAATTTTCTTAGTGGAGACATAAAGGGAAGGAGTGAAACCATCGTGCTGTGACGTTAAGCAAAGCACTTGATGGGAGCCAACACATCACACCACGAAAAGTGGCCCTATCCTTTTATCTATGTATGCTAGGGTAGATTTTAATTTTTGTTGATTGTTTGTGTGCATGCATAGTCCATAAAGTATTGGTACTTAGAGGCATTTTGGTTGAATTTGGAAAGAAGGGATATATGAATTTGGCAAATGGACTAAGCTGGACATGCAGGAACCTGGGATGCTTGGTCTCAGTTACCGCAACCGTAGTCCATGCCTCCGTAATCACGGAGACCATGTGATCCCGATCGTGTAACTTGGACCGCGATCGTGGTTAACTCAGATTAAAAACACCATCCAAATGCCATGCACCCATGCACCTTAGTTTCAAATTTCTCATAATCTCCCTTAAATTTGTGGTCTCTCAAGAGTATCCAAGGTTTCATCTAAAACCTTTTGCATCAGTTACCTGGTATGTAGTCTCAAACTCCGTTACATTTTCTATTATTGTAGGCTTAGGACATGTAGCTAGAATTGAGCCTAAAATAGTGTTATAATGCCAAAACTATGCTTATTTATAATTTTAATTATGGGTAGCAGTTGTAGGATGTCAACACATCATTTAGGGAAGTCTTGAGTACCCATATTCCAAACTAGACTAGCTATAATTGACGTGTACAATAGGTGTCCATTTATTTCCCAAACAAGTCCAGCATGAATTCCTTCAAGTTTGGGGCTGCAATCTTACTAGCTAGGCTTATTTTTACCTGATCATAATGTTGTATACCTAGTTGGAAGACAAAGTTGGTGTTAAGTTTTTGTCTTTTGAGCAAATGGCAAAATTGTTGGTTGTGGTCCCAGGTATCACGACCGTAGTCCTGATGACCGCGATCATAGTAGCGCAATCGTGGTAAATGCTCTGTGATTGTCATACTTGAGGACAGTTGCCTGGAGAAACCCAACTTTTTCAACATATATTTTTCACCCCAGAATCTCTTATAACAGTACCACATGTACTTTTGTTGTTAATCTAGCATACATTTTTCTTTGAAATTATCAAAAAAGTTCTTAAGTGTCCTTCATACAAGTACTCAGCTGCAGAATGTGAGACTTAGATGAATTTGGACCCTTGCTTTTGGAAATCCACTACTGGTGTTACAAGAACCCTCCAAGGTCCAAGCTACACCTAGAATGGAGTATTTAAATGGACAAAGCCCCAGTGACGTTCCCAGAATTCTTTGACAAAAATTTTATTATCAGGGAACATGCTCCAAGACTATCCCAGGGGCAATGAGAATCCTCCACTACTTACCATTCATATGCGGCTCAGTCCGACTATGAAATATATTAGAAGGAGCTAAAGAAGTAAGGTGCTAGGGTCGCCAAATTGGAAAAAGCATATTCGACCTTGGAAATATCACACAGGAACCTCCTGGAGTCACAGGAAAGGAAGTTGAAGAGGGAGAAGAAGAGAGAAAAATTCTTCACCAAGATTTGGAGAGGGGTAAATGGCATATTCAATGTACTTAAGCCTATAGAACATCTACCTGCATCGAGGAGCGACAGTAATGATGAAGCCACTTCTGAGGGGTCTGGTGTTAATAAAGGTAGAGATGATACAGGGTATACCGAAGATGGTGAATATGATTTAGGGATCACACTTTAATATTAGCTTGCTAACTAGGTAGTAAGGGCACCGACAATTTTTCAATTGGGGGTATATAACATCCTGCATTTTTGGGCTAAACATTGAACCATTGTTCTTACGTATATAAAATATAATCCCATTATTTAATTTTGAATTCATGTGTCGTGATCTTTATCTTAGTGTGTGAAGTGCTTTAGAGGTAAAAAATATTCATTGAAATCACTTTGAACAAAGTTGAGCTAAGATCCTTTGATTCGTCCAAAGGTTGGTATTCGATTCTACAAGGGTATACTTTAAACGTGTATAACTTTGATATACATAGAATTTTTCAGCATAAGAACCACCAAATGATAGATAACTGAGTTAGTTTTCCAATGATACCAATTTTACCTTACTTTGACACCCGAGTGAAAAGTTATAGCTTTTTTCGTGAGAGGCAGTAAGGGGTCGCGATAGCCCCGCATTGGGATAACTATTCAACCCAACTAGGGATTACATCATGAGGGATGATTAACCCAACTAGGGGTCACGCGCGGGGGCTATTCCCCCATAGTTTTAGCTTATTAAGGGTTAAGGGACACTTTGATCCTTTTCTCTCAACCCCAAACGTCCAAAGCACGAATTACAACACCCAAATGGACATTATTTGTCCATCTTCTTCAAATCAACTCAAGTAAAAACCCCTCCTTTTCCCAAGAATAATAATTCAAGCTTTTCTTCTCAATAACACAAGGATTCAAGCTTTAATTTCAAGGTTTCTTCAAGAATCTAAGAATTCAATTCATCCTCTTCAAGAAAGAAACCAAGAATTAAGTTCCCTAATCCAAAAAGCTCAAGAAAGCTTTCAAGATCATCTCCTAGGATTTCAATGTCAAGTTCTCTATATCAATGCAGATTTATGAACAAGGATACTCCTTTCATCCTTTTTCTCAAAACTTGATTTTTAGTTAAGATTTCATGAATTGCAATTAGGGTTCATACCCAATTATCATTATTTGAAGATTATAATGTTACAAGTGATTTAAATATTGAATTGTATGTCTATTTTGACATCTTTATGTGTGTGATATGATTTTTGCAGATTTTTAATTGAGTTTTAAGCATGATATTATGATTCTTCATTTCATTACCTTGATATTGTTGAAGTATTTCAAGAAGTATATTAAGCATGATGTTTTTCCATGAATTTGTATGAGTTTAAAGCATGGGTTTTAAGACCGAAGTCTAAGTATTGATATTTCAAGAAGATTATGATTTTAAGCCTCTTTTATAACTTGTTTGCCAAGATTTAAGAAAGAAATTGATCTTTTGATCCTAAGCTAAGATAAAAAAAATCCACATTGTTCATATAGTTTGAGATTTAAAGAAAGAGAAGCATAATTAGTTTTCATTATAAACCCTTATGCTATTTTAAGGTGGATTTCCTAAAGTTCTAAGCAAATGAATGGGAGTAGTATTTAGCATCGAGTTGGGTATGTTTCCAAGGTCTCATGTCCCAGAATTACGTGCCACCATAGTATTAAGATTAAGTGCCCATAGTGGGCTAAGTCAGTGATCACTGAAGATAAGGTTATACTCTTTAGCAAGAGTATGATAGCTCTCCCCAACGTGAGGTTTTTCCCTTAGGGGAACATGGTGTTAGACATCATGATAGCTCACATGGTGTATGTCGGTTGGAAGAACCTCTCAGAGTCCCTAAGTCCTAAAACATAATAAC
>NW_025888496.1:60139-65841 GCF_002878395.1 Capsicum annuum | reverse complement strand
AACGACCGCTTTACACTCCCACGAGAGCTGTAGATTGAGCGTTATCACTCCATCCTCAGCTAGTGCACTAACACCTAAGTCCAGATATGACTGACATGATGGAGCGCCAGGCTCTGAGGCCAAGGGTAGTGATAATAGAAGTCTTATCCGTTTTGCGAAGAGTGTGTTAAGGATTACCTAGGTGCATGTAGGGCAGGTAGTGATGTATGTTTTAGGTGTGGCAAGCCAGGACATAGGATGCGAAAGTGTAGAGTTCTAGCACAAAGGGGTAAAGAGTTGTGTCATCAAGGCACCAAGAGTTATCAGCGTAAGAATAGACTTTATGCATTCAAGACCCGTCATGATCCGAAAAGTTTACCTAACCTAAATTTAGGTACGTTACCAGTCTTTCATGTTTATGGTATGCATTGTTAGATCTCTTTCTCTAATTTGGACATATGTTTCAGCATGAGTTAGTTAGTAAAGCCAATAAGTCAGTTTAGCAATTGAGTAGTCATATTTGTATAGTTTGTTTCCTCATCCTTACATCTATTCATGCTATCCAAGATCTCAGGGAATGTAACTATTCCAAGTAGAACCTCCTATTAGTAGAAAGTTCAGTTCAGTTCATGCATCATGCATTAGTCCCAGACTCTCGAGGTTTAGTTATAATCTAGTTCGTAGATTCCTTGTGCATCGCCTTAACTTCCTCAATATCTCAGCAACGTCAGTCCAGCATCCTTTAAGGGACATAGTGTCCAAAGGAGGGAGATACACTATAGCCCCCAAACTTTCATGATTAAAATATGTCATTTTCTTTGATGAATCAATCTTGGAGGAAGTGTTACTTATGAGCCGACCCTCTAGCTCTAAAACTCAGCAGTAAGCCATGTACTCAATGGCTCAGTTTAGTCCACGATACGATACTCTATCCATGTCATGCATTGCAGACTTAGTTCAGTTCATGTATCACGTTCCAGACTCAGTTATGTTCTTATGTTTCCACTCATGCATATTGAGTGTTAATCTCAGACTAATCGATATTTTCAGTTCAAAGTGACAGTCTTCTTTGATCCTACTCGTTCCCATGTTCAGATTTTGGTACCAAACTTTTTATTCAATTCCATGCATAGTTTTCAGTTCAAACTTGGTACCTTTACCATTGCATGTTCAGCTGCATATTCCCGAGCCAGTTCAGTCATATATTTACGCGTTAGATATACGTGATCAGCTTATCAGTACTTAAGATCATATATTTATGTATCATGTCAGTCGTATAATCATGCATCAGATATACATGGATTTAGCTCATCAATTAGGCATCAGATATTCATTCTTATTATGAGAAACTCAGTTCATTAGAACACTCAGTCGTGCATTCATGAATAAGTTACTCATGCATCAAATATGCATGTTCAGTATGATGTATTCAGCTTATCAGTCATGTTAGTCCCAAAACCATGTTTCAGTAGTGTATGTATTGTACTTACTTTAGTTGATCTTTTCTTCCATATTAGTCATTCTCATTCGAGGAAGAATGTTTCCAAGGGGGAGATATTGTAATACCCCAAAAAATCCAAACCAATATTAGCGCCACGTTTTGTAATACCCGTGCCATTTCCTAGCTAGAAATTATCTCAAGGATGCTAGGACTTACTTTTAAATACAAAAATATCTTTATAAACATGGTATTTTTTATATTTTCACTTTCTATCACGTGGAAAATTAAGTTAGCTTTCCAACGGTACCAATTTTGTCCAAATCTGACATCAGACGAGGAAGTTATGAACGTTTTACTTGGAACTGACGGAAATGCCCAAGTATGATGGCCAAGTTGACGAACCACCACATAAGTGACAGACCACCACTTTGACCATCACAGCCAAGGAAGTTGAGCCACGTACTGGATAAGGACTGATGGACGAGTTGACGGACCATCAAAGTTGTGACGGACCGTCATCCGGGCCGTCAACTCTTATCCAGTGAACCCCATTTCTGGTCCATGTCTGACGGGCTAAGTGACGGACCGTCAAGTGTATGATGGACCATTAGTTGGACTGTCACACCCTTGTTCAGTTTATTGCTAGGTTATTTTAACAGGAGTATTTTGGTCACTTACCACTCGCCTATATACCCAGATGAGTCCGAATTCAGCCATTTTGCTTATTGTTATTCCAAGAACAAAAATAGAGTTTCTCTCTGAATTCAATCCCCAAGAACAAGACCCAATCCTCTTTAAGAATCAAAGGATTTCAAACCCTTCAAGTTCAAAAATGTCAAGAACCCTGAGTCAGGTATGCGTAGTGTTCATCCATGGATCCCTTTCAACCATGGAGCTCAAGAATCATGTTTTAAATTATAAATTATGATTTTGTTGTTGTGTTGTGACTATATTCATATTGATGATTGTTTATTGGATTCAAGGTTGTATCTTGATGTGTTTATCATTAAGAATGTGAGTAGGTTAGTTAAAACCCATGAATTTTGGATGGATTAAGATTGTCAAATTGATAAGTACACATATGCCCAAAGTTGTGCATGTAAGGTGTTTGATAAAATTCCAATAATAATAGAATCCATGTTTTTATGACTTAATAGTGCTTAAATGGCAATCCCATGTTCTATTCTTTATGATTCCACTTGAACTCCATATTATTGTTGTGATATGGAATGAGCAAGATATTGAAGCAACGCAAGTATATACATGTTGTGCACATCCCCTTCCATGTATAAGATGTTGAGAACCAAGTGTAGTATGAAATCCCCTACTTATGATACTGTGAATTGTGGACTCTATTCTTATGATCAAGTCAGTCATGTGTGTCAGTTTCCTTCCATCGAGTCTTGGGGGTACTTGTACCCGAAATAATATAGTTGTGTGCCTAGTGCCATGCCATGTTATCATGATACTCTCAGTCAAGCCATGGTCTATAGAATTCAGTTAGCCATGTGACTCAGGAAAACTAAGAAATCTCAGCAGTCTCAGTAGTTCAGTAAACTCAGTACTCAGTAATCTCAGTGATCTCAGTAACAACAGTATTCCTAGCGATCTCAGTAATTTCAGTAATCTCAGTCAGTCCTCAAAACTAGTACATTCCTTCAGGTTAGGCAACTCAGTAAACTTAGTTTAGCTCCGCTAAACAATACCGCTAGAATCAATTCAGTTAATTAGTATCAGTTCTGCTAATCAGTTCATTTCAGTTATTTATTTTAGCTCAGTTATCCAGTTCAGTGTCTTTTAGATGGGATGGGGACTCAACAGCTAGAAAGGACGGAGATTCTTAGAAGCAATCCCTAAGTTCCAAAACTACGTAGCCAGTGTAGGTACGAGATGTCACTCGTTAGATAGGGCTGGCATACTCAGGGGTCACCCGTTAACACATTTATATGTATAGGACTAATCCAAGGAGTCACCCGCTAGATTAGGACTGACTCCACAGCAATTGTCTTTACTAGTGGCGCGGTACTGACACCCTTCCAGTCAGGGCAGAGATTGGACCCCAGTCAGCTTAGCATGGGTCATGTCGATTAGATGAATACATCCCATAGTTTCAGTAATAGATTCAGGACTGTCAAATACAGTCAACTCAGTTCAGTAGTACAGATTTAGTACTATTAGAGACAGTCAATCCTTATCATTATAAATAGACTTCAAGATCACCCATTAGACAGGACTAATCTTAACTATAGTTAATTAGTATCAAAATTATCAGATTTAAAAACCACCCGCTAGATTAGACTGATATCAAATTTAGTTACTCCATATAGAACGGAACTCAGATAGTTCCATCAGAACTCAGACTATTAAATACAGTTGCTCGGTATCAGTTACATCGGTTTTGTCGATCATCATAGTTATATCAGTTATGTCAGTTGTCATGGCTTATGTTATCAGTATTTAGTTTCAGAACTGTTATACACATTCAATCAGACCAGTTCTTCATAATTCGAACTGTCAAAAATAGTTATTCATCTATTTAGTATCTCAGTATCAGTAAAGTCATGTCGTAAGTATTTATACTCAATAGCCAGTATCACCACGAGTTCAGTTATAGTTGCTTATGTATGTATGTATTCTCATGTTCATATTAGTCAACATTGTTCATGCATATAACCCTTTGCATTTAGCCTACCTAACTCGTATACTCAGTACATTCAGACATGCTAACGCATTTGAACTATGGTGCTTTCTCTTATGTTACACCATAAGTTCAGAGGCATATGTTCCAGATCAGCAGTAGCATTCCAGTTGCAGAGTTACAATAAGTCCTCATCTATTCGAGGATGATATTATTTTATTTTATTTATTATTTCAGTTCAGTTTTGCTAGATGGAGTTAGTTGGAGGAATGTTCCTTCAACTCCTTACCCAGACAGTATTTAGAGGCTCACCCATATGGATATTATGTTTTGTCAGATATTTTATTCAGTTGAACCTTATGGCCTATTGTTCATGCCTTTCCGCATTATTACATCATATATTGCAGTGTATAGGTACAGATATCAGACATGAGTTAGCTTGTAGTCCTTCGGGGTCATAAGCACCATGTAGCATTCTGGTTCAGAAAATCAAGGTGTTACAGAACTCCACGTATGAAAGGAATTCATGGATGAACACTACGCATACCTTAGATTAAGAATCCATGGAAATTTACGGTGATATTGGCTTGAATCTTGAAACCCCCAATTGAACCCTTGACATGTTCTTGATGATTTTGGAGAGAATTTCAACAAAAGGAGTATATTTTGGTTCAACCTAGGCTAAATCCCATGTTTGGGAGCTTATATATGAGTGGAAAAGGACCAAAATGCCCTTTAAAACACGAAGGTGGAATGCAGAAAAATGGCCTGGGCTGATCCATGGGGCGGTGCCTCGCCTAGCCCGGGGGACTACCCTGAGCGACGCCTGGAAATAGTAGTACGCTACCCAGGATGGAGCCCTGCTAAAAGCGATGCTTTAGCTGGGCGGAACGAGCAGATCGCCTCGAGCTACTAGTTTGGAAATCCAAGCATGCCCTTACGCTATTTGAAAATTTTCAAAACTCACCCGGGATTTACTACGACCTTACCCCATCGCAATGTAACTTTAAAATCTAAAAAATGATGTTGGAAAGGTCGTAAAATAAATCATTGAAGTTCGGAGGCTTGAAATAAGACTAAGTGTTGAACACTAATCAAAATTTTCTAAGTGTTGGATTATTTTAGAGCCATAAGGAGCTGAATTAGACGTGAGATTTTTGCGGGGTCTTACACATGTCCCATCAACTCTATAGTCCAGGCTGTTTAGAGGCTTTATGGACAGATGTATCACTATTCAGTTTTAAGCATTGAGTATTTTAGATGTTTTGAACCTTACGGTAAGTTTTTTGCTAGTTTTCCGTATTATTCAACATTTTTATATAGTTAATGCAACAGGTACCAGATAAGGGTTAGCTTATGGTCCTTTAGGATTATGAGCACCGTGTGGCAATCCAGGCACCAGGCTTGAGGCATTGCAAATTTGGTATCAGAGCCTAAGGTTCAATAGTGTCCTAGGAAGTCTAAAAGCCGCATCTAGTAGAGTATTATGCATGGGTATGTTGCATGTCACATTTATGTACAAGAGGTTATAACCCCCGCTATCATTAAAAATAAGTCGAAAATTTTTTAGGGGCAGTTGAAACCCCCGTTATACTTAAAAAAAGGAAAAATTACCTAAATAAACAACATAAGTTTCTAAATTTT